>NC_056732.1:1548833447-1548855947 GCF_019279795.1 Protopterus annectens | reverse complement strand
ACTTGAATGTGGCCATCTCTCCTCACCCTTACCTTACCTGAATGTGGCCACCTCTCCTCACAATTAACTTACTTGAATGTGTCCACCTCTCCTCACCATTTACCCTTCCTGAATGTGGCCACCTCTCCTCACCATTACCTTACCCGAATGTGGCCACCTCTCCTCACCATTACCTTACCTGAATGTGGCCGCCTCTCCTCACCCTTACCTTACCTGAATGTGGACTTCTCTCCTCACCCTTCCCTTACTTGAATGTGGCCACCTTTTCTCCCTCTCCTCACCCTTACCTTACCTGAATGTGGCCACCTCTCCTCACCATTACCTTACTTGAATGCATATCTCCTCACCATTTACCTTTCCTGAATGTGGCCACCTCTCCTCATCATTACCTTACCTGAATGTGGCCAACTCTCCTCACCATAACCTTACCTGAATGTGGCCACCTCTCCTCATAATTACCTTATCTGAATGTGGCCAACTCTTCTCACCATTACCTTACTTGAATGTGGCCACCTCTCCACACCATTACCTTTTTTGAATGTGGCCACCTCTCTGCATCCTTACCTTACCTAAATGTGGCCACTTATCCTCACCTTTACCTCACTTGAATGTGGCCACCTCTCATCACCCTTACCTTACCTGAATGCTTCCACCTCTCCTCACCATTACCTTACCTGAATGTGGCCACCTTTGCTCACCCTTACATCACTTGAATGTGGCCACCTCTCATCACTCTTACATTACCTGAAAGTGGCCATCTCTCCTCACTATTACCTTACCTGAAAGTGGCCGCCTCTCCTCACGCTTACCTTACAAGAATGTGGCCACCTCTCCTCACCCTTACATTTCTTGAATGTGGCCACCTCTCCACACCATTATCTTACTTGAATGTGGCCACCTCTCCTCACCATTACCTTTCTTGAATGTGGCCACCTCTCCTCACCATTACCTTATCTTACCTGAATGTGGCCACCTCTCTTCAACATTACCTTACTTCAATGTGGCCACCTCTCCTCACCATTACTTTTCTTGAATGTGGCCACCTCTCCTTACCATTACCTTACTTGAATATGGCCAACTCTCCTCACCATTACCTTACCTGAATGTGGCCACCTCTCCTCACCATTACCTTACCTGAATGTGGTCACCTCTCTTCACCATTACCTTACCTGAATGTAGCCACCTTTCCTCACCATTACCTTACTTGAATGTGGCTAACTCTTCTTAACAGTACCTTACCTTACCTGAATGTGGCCACCTCTCTTCAACATTACTTTACTTCAATGTGGCCACCTCTCCTCACCATTACTTTTCTTGAATGTGGCCACCTCTCCTTACCATTACCTTACTTGAATATGGCCAACTCTCCTCACCATTACCTTACCTGAATGTGGCCACCTCTCCTCACCATTACCTTTCTTGAATGTGGCCACCTCTCCTCACCATTACCTTACCTTACCTGAATGTGGCCACCTTTCTTCAACATTACCTTACTTCAATGTGGCCACCTCTCCTCACCATTACTTTTCTTGAATGTGGCCACCTCTCCTTACCATTACCTTACTTGAATATGGCCAACTCTCCTCACCACTAGCTTACCTGAATGTGGCCACCTCTCCTCACCAGTACCTTACCTGAATGTGGCCTCCTCTCCTCACCATTACCTTACCTGAATGTGGCCACCTCTACTCACCATTACCTTACCTGAATGTGGCCACCTCTCCTCACCCTTACCTTACCTGAATGTGGCCACCTCTCCTCACCCTTACCTTACCTGAATGTGGCCTTCTCTCCTCACCCTTACCTTACCTGAATGTGGCCTGCTCTCCTCACCCTTACCTTACTTGAATGTGGCCACCTCTCCTCACCCTTACCTTACCTGAATGTGGCCACCTCTCCTCACCATTACCTAATTTGAATGTGGCCACATCTCCTCACTATTTACCTTTCCTGAATGTGGCCACCTCTCCTCACCATTACCTTATCTGAATGTGGCCAACTCTCCTCACCATACCCTTACCTAAATGTGGCCACCTCTCCTAACTATTAACTTACCTGAATGTGGCCACCTCTGTGCACCCTTACCTTACCTGAATGTGGCCGCTTCTCCTCACCTTTACCTCACTTGAATGTGGCCACCTCTCATCACCCTTATCTTACCTGAATGCTTTCACCTCTCCTCTCCATTACCTTACCTGTATGTGGCCACCTTTGCTCACCCTTACTTCACTTGAATGTGGCCACCTCTCATCACTCTTACCTTACCTGAAATTGGCCGCCTCTTCTTGCCATTACCTTACCTGAATGTGGCCACCTCTCCTCACCCTTACCTTACATGAATGTGGCCACCTTTCCTCACCCTTACATTTCTTGAATGTGGCCACCTCTCCTCACCATTACCTTACTTGAATGTGTCCATCTCTCCTCACCATTACCTTCCTTGAATGTGGCCACCACTCTGCACCCTTACCTTACTTGAATGTGGCTGCTTCTACTCACCCTTAACCTTCTTGAATGTGGCCAACTCTCCTCACCATTACCTTACCTGAATGTTTCCACCTCTCCTCACCTTTACCTCACTTGAATGTGGCCACCTCTCATTACCCTTACCTTATCTGACTGCTTCTACCTCTCCCCACCATTACCTTACCTGAATGTGGCCACCTTTGCTCACCCTTACCTCACTTGAATGTGGCCACCTCTCATCACTCTTACCTTACCTGAAAGTGGCCACTTCTCCTCACCATTACCTTACCTGAATGTGGCCGTTTCTCCTTATCTTTAACTTAAATGAATGTGGCCACCTCTCCTCACCCTTCCCTTACCTGTAGGTGGCCACCTCTCCTTCCCCTTACCTTACCTGAATGTGGCCACCTCTCCTCACCCTTACCTTACCTTACCTGAATGTAGCCGCCTCTCCTTACCCTTACCTTCACTGAATGTGGCCACCTCTCCTCACCCTTACCTTATCTGAATATGGCTGTGTGTTCAATCAGCAGCTAGCAGCTCTTCATTCTCCAGAAGGCTGCTGTAACATGTCCAAACACACAGCTGATGGTGAGCATGAGCAGTATCCCGTTAAAAAAAATCAACAGACAAGCTCTCAGCTGTTAGACTGTAGTCGTGAAAATCAGGAACATGAGTATACAAGGTATATCCCATATTTTTGCCAACTGCTACAGTCTAGATTATTACCCCAGCAGCAGTAGTGCATTTTTGTCATGGCTAACCTTCATGGCATCTTGCCCCACAAAGTCTTTATTTTGTCTCTCAAGATCCTTTTGACCCTTTTGGAGTTATTAATGAGTTAGTGTCCTGCATTCTCCTTACTGCAAGATCCCCCTTTAAATAAGGCAACAGACGCATCTCTTCACCATACTGGCTAATGTTTCAGAGGGCCTTCTGCAATGGGTGGGTTATTCTATCCCTTCATAATTCCTGCTTGGGTCACACTGATGCAATAGCACATTCACAGGATCTTTATATGAAAACTTCATGCTTAGAACTTTATTATGATGTATTATGTGAATTGTCCTGCATGCTAGGTCAAGTGAGAACAAGAATTATTGGGGATGCTGGGTACTCCTGCATACACTCACTAAGCACAGGCAAAGGGGCATGTACATCCCAACCACTGGCAGTCATGATTTAAAGAAGAATCTCGTGGCAGGGCTGACGATGAATTAAGTCAGCATGATCCATGTAGTACAAATGCCTTCTTGGAAACAAGTTAATGTGATGAACATTCATATCTGTTAACTCAATAAACAGCATTTTTAAAAGTAAACTTTGCATGAAATGTATTAAATTATTTACTGTATGCTAAAAAATTGAACTTCAGTCCTATAATCCACAGATCTATCCAGTACTTATTATTTTTACAATTTTCCAAATAAAATATTTTTATAAAATGAGGCATCAGCTATTCTGAAGTAGAAGCAGTTAAGTTAGAATGAAACTGTACTGAGTGCTCTTGGGTATCACACTATAATGTGAACTAATGCACCGGTTTATTTGGAGAGGATTCTAGGCCTATGGTTGTGTTTAGGATGTTAACCATTAATCAAGTAAAACCGTGTTAAGTACAGTTTTTCAAACTAATGATCTGCTAATAAAAAAATTAAATAAAATAAACACTTATTTATACAGAAAAAAAAAAATGCTACTTTAAAATAGCCACAGTTTCTAGGAAGCAAGCAGTCATTTTAGACTACAAATCATAATATGTCCTCTGATGACATGTCAACATGCTGTAAAAATACATGACTTTGTGCACACATAGAACACATTATATACTTCCTCCCAGTCACGGGCTCATTACCATTAAAAGCAACATAGTGATGTCCTTGGTTATATATGCATCTCATCAGCCTGCATTGGCAGGAATAGATAATGTCCACTTCACTCTGTCAGCATAAAATAGACACACAAGTATAATCATTTGGACAGTGACTCCTTGGTTGTAAGTAGTCAACATCCAGGGGGTACCTCTCAATTGTCCAGATTTTTGCCCCATATGTTTTGTTCTGTTTCTCAAAAAGTTTAAGACTAAAATTACTAAATAATTTCAGACATTTGAGTTTCAGACTTCATATCCTCAAGGAAATGCAGGGTAATGTGTAAGTTGTTATTCCAGCAACATTCTATGTTTATAAGAACAACATTTAAAATGTGTCCTTATTTTCGGGTATTTGTTCCCCCCCCCCCCCCATTATTTTTGGCTTTGTCCAGATTTTCTGCACTAACAGGTATGACCAACAAATAGGTGGAAATTGGTTTACTTGATTTGTCAACAACTCTGGACAAAGCCTAAAGAAATGGGGGATAAAGGCCTCTCAAAATAGTTTCCGTTGTTAAATATTTCTAAAAGAATAGGATTTGTGTTAGCATGCATTTTCTGAAGGATATGAAGTGTGAAACTCAAATGTATGTCATTATTTAGTGACTTAAATTCTCAGAGATTTGCCTGAAAACTACAAATTGTATGAGGAACAGACCAAAAATATGAAGTAAAAATCTGGAGATTCAGTGAAAATCTGGGCAGTTAAGAGATATGGTGTTGAAACAGCAGCAAAACACTATATGCTGGATTTTAAACAGTCAGAGCACACCAGGAGCATAAGCCTGTTGCTTGCGTTTAGAGACACAGGCAAGTCTAGCCTCCTATTACATGAGCAACAACTAGGAAAATAAGCATAAAGAGTAACACGCTAGCTTGTATTTTAAATATACATTTATTTAAATATAGGGTGGCCACAGTGGTGCAGCGGTTAGCATTTCCACTTCACAGCAAGAGGTTCTCTGGTTCAATCCTTGGCTGGGGTGCTTTCTGTACGGAGTCTGCATATCCTACCTGTGGTCACATGGGTTTTCACTGGGTGCTCCAGTTTCCTCCCACATCCCAAAGACATGCTGTAGGTGGATTGGACACTCTAAATTGGCCTTAGGCATGAGTGCGCGTGTGTGTGTGCCTTCTGTAGAAGGTTAGGTGTCGGGCTGGCAACTTGACACCGTAAAACTCTACTGCCAATCATGAGCAGACAGGTGATCCACTGTGGTGACCCCTAACTGGGAAAAGCCAAAAAAAGAAGAAGACACTTATTTAAAGATAACAGCCGTGCCTGATGGAAGAAGATCTTGATTAAGCAATTCTGTGATGTGATTTAACACCAGAACTAAGACACAGGAATTTAAATGGATGCATGGTACTATAAAGTACTTTTTCTGGTTTACACTGTCATGCTGAATATATATTTTTTTTTATTTAGGTTCATACTAAGCTAACTGCCCTTGTGGGCTATTTAACACCTAGCCAATTATCCCAGGTGAGAATCAAACCTTGCACCTTATGTCTGTAAGGTAAACACCTTAACCATTATGTCATCCTCCCACACACATTTATAAGGACTATATTTTCCTTTTCAAAAGTCACAAAACCACTGCTGTAAAAAAAAAAAAAAGCACATTGCAAGTAGCATTCAGTCTTGTTAAATGCCTTGGTGTATTGCTAAATGTTCTAAAATTAAAAATACCTAACTGACATGCACACTGTACTTCAGAAAGAAGCAAATCTGCTGCATTGCAGATAAGTGTAGAAGAAAAAATTAATACAAAAGATAACATCTGAAACTAATTCAAAAAAGTAATATGAGCTTTAAAACCAAAACACTAAAATATACCTTCCAGCATCCTATTTCATCTGAATGTTTTTTTTTTCTTTCATAGCAGGGTCGAGTAACTTCATTTACACTTATGTTACGATTAACCTGGGAAAGTGCATTAAACAGTGTTATCATGCATACTAGTAAACCACACTTAGAAACAAAATAAAATGATTATAGGGTTTTCCTTATAAGGGAAGATGAGTCTAAAATACATTACACTCAGTAAAGCAAAAATGTTGCTGTCTTAGATCAGATTGTATAGTAAAATTGTGAAGAAAGCTGTTCTGTTTCCTCTGTTTCATATATCCCTTTATTAATGGAACAATAAAATTCTTTGGTGAGAGACAGATTAGAGTCACCACCTTGTAAACACTGTAGACACCAGTCTGAACTAAAGCACTGTTTAAGAAAGAGATCCAAGGCAAAACCTCACTCCTACCTGTGTGACCTTCTCAGTGACATTGTGTGTCCTGTCCTTCAGCTTCGTTGGTGCAATGATCTCTTTCTCAGTGGAAGGTGAGGTAATGAATGGATCCACAGTAAAGTCTACAAAGTTCAAAGTGATCTGAGGGATTTTGTTGATAGTACGGTACTTCATTAAGTCAGAGTCTGAGGTGGAATTGAGTAGATTGGATCTGATGTGATTCATTGCACCTACAAATAAACAAAAATGTGTTACTTTCCTATAATGTTCTCAGAAGCACATTACTTCTCTCATCAAATTGGTTTCACACCATTCCTTAAGTGTCTATACCGTCTCAGTGTGTACATCATTTAGCAAAATAATCTGCGTGACAAAAATCCCCAAACACGTCTGATACATATACCAGTCAACTGTCCCTTGTCACAATTTCTATGTGTGGATTCCAGTGTGCTGTGTTAACTGTTAATGTGGTGTTAATTCCCAGACTTTGGCCAACAGTTCTCCTTTGCAGATCACACAGAAACCTTTAAAAAACAAGTTGTATCACCTAAAATTAATCAACAAATATTCTAATTCATTATCCTAAGAAATAAGAAAGAAAAACATCATTCCAAATGCCCATGTTTCTAACCTGAATAATGCTTACCACTGCTTACAATCTGTTCCATGCAAAATACGTAAACCTTTCAGGTCACACCAAATACAGTTTGCCACGTTATCTCTCTGGCATGTCCCAATGAACATCATCGCGCCACACTAAGCAGAGCCAAATGACTAGCAATATCCGCAAAAACAAGCCTCTCTTTAAATTGTTTGACATCTAAACTGTTATACGGTTTGAAACACCCTCCATTAGCTTACTTTAAAATTACAAATAAGAGAGCAAGAGGGAAGCGACTCTCATTGATGGCTCTTGGACAAGCCCATCACCTTAGTGTGACCCCAATTTGGAAAAGACGTAAAATAAAATGCATTCTCCATGGTAGATCCGACAACTTGAATCCCACAATAAAAAAAGCACCAGAAAACTTCAAAATATTCAAACTGAAAACACTAAAGCATCTTCCAGAGGAAAGCAAACGTTCTGTTTTCATACAATAGTATGCACGTGCTTAGTAAAGCAAACTCTATTATCTTGTCAAAATAAAATAACTAAATGATTGTCGATTACACTTAAAATGAAGAATAATATAAAATCATATACTTTTAGCTAGTTCACTTGCTTGTAAGACATTTGTATTACTGAAGTGTATTTTTGGATAACTACTAAGTACTACACGATTATACTTTTTTGTGCACAATACCTATATTTGTTACTTGCATACGTATGATGATTTACATTTGTAACTGATATTCATGCCGTAAATGCCTATTGGCCTGGGTCTCTGGTGAAAACACCAACCCAAATAATGTGTAATAAAGAAACTGTTTCTCCATCAGACTACCTTTGACTAATGTCAATGAGATTCATTAATTGTTCTACCAAAAGTATAAGATCTACCACCTTAAAATACTGCATCACATTTGTAGTGAAAAAATTTGTGAAGTTCTTCAGCAACCTTTTTATAAATCATTTATTGTCACATTTATGCATGATCAGCATATCTTTCAACTGTCCCCATTGTTGGAGAATGTTCAGATTTTAGCCTCATATATTTGGTCTACTGCTTAAACAATTAGTTGATTTATGGCAAATCACTGCAGCTTGAAGTCACCAAATAATGAGTTACATTTGAGATTCAGACTTTATCATCATCATCATCAACCCCCTTTTTTCCCATTTCCTACATGGGGTTGGGGTGGTGTGTTAACTATCGCCATCTTCTCTATTCATTGCCACACTCCGGCCTTCTTTTGACACTCATGCCTAACTGTCACAGATGTTCTCTCTCACAATCCATCCACCTCTTTGCTGGATGCCCTTGTTTCCTCTTACTTCTTCATGTCTGTCCCACATCTTCTTCACTAGATTTTCTGCTTTTCTGCACATGTGCCAGAACCACTGTAATCTGTTCTCTGATATTTTTTGCAATTAGAATTACTCTGACTTCTGCTTCTATGTCCCCATTTCTTCATCCATCCCACAGTGTGCATCCTACCACCCGTTTCTAGCACTTCATTTCCATCACTTCTAGCTTACTCGTCTACTCTGCCTTTACAGCCCAGGTCTCTGTACCCTACAGTAGTACTGGGTCCACCACTGTTTTGTACACCTTACTTTTAAGCTTCTTTGGTACTCTTCTGTCATACACTACACCTGACACTCTATGTCAGTTGGCTGCAACCCCTTTGATTCTAGCTTTGTCTTCTTCATTCAGACTTCTCTTCTCCTCAACCACCTGTCCCAGCTACTTGAAGCTATTTACCTGTTCTACTGTCTTTCTTCTATCTCAGTTCTCAGCTTCTTCTGATTTCCCCAATTTGCTGCCATTACCACTCTCTTACTTGTACTAAGTTTCATCCCGTGCACCTTCAGTTTTGCATTCCATTCCCTATCCTTTGCTGAAGCTCTTGCTCAGTCTGCCTGTAATGCCACATCATCTGCACACAGCGACTTTATTGTTCTGTCCCCTCCAACCTCTTTGTTAATGTAGTCTATCACCAGTATGAACTGCACTGGGCTCAGAGCTGAACCGTGATGCACACCTACTCCCACTGGGGACCCCTCTGTGAGACCAAATACTGTTCGTACTTGAGTCATTGGGTCCTTTTACATATCCTGCACTAATTCTGTTTCTGGGACCTCAGACCACCACAGTACTGCCCAGATCAACTTTCTTGGGACTTTGTCATATACTTTCCCCAGTCTAGGAATGCCCATTTGGACTCTTTCCTCATCTCTAGCTTCTTCTCAACTATCTGTCTCACTGTAAACATCAGATCACTTGTGCTGTATCCTGATCTGAATCCAAATTGCTCTTCTCCCATCTTGCATTCTACTTGATCATCCTCCCCAGAACTTTATTGCAATGTGACAGGAGCCGATGCCCATGTACTGCCCACAGTTGTGGATGTCTCCTTTGTTCTTGTACACTAACATGAGTATGCTTATTCAAGTCAATAATATTTAGTCAAAAAAAAAAACCAAAATGCAGCCAACAATGGAAGAAAAATACCAGGAGTAGCAGGGCAATACACCAATGAACTTTATTAATGTAGTAACCACTTTCTGTTAGACCTTCTAACCTTCTTCAGACCATTCTAGAATCATTTGGGATATGACTTTCTCTCCAAAGTGCTATGAATACCCTCAGGGGCCATTTCTCCGTTATCTTACCCAGCATCTTTATCATATCTGTTATAATCTTATCTGAGCCTGCTGCTTTTCCTGACTTCATTTTCCACAGTGCTTGTCACAAAAGAGATACTGCCAGCCCAGCTATCTGGAATTTTATAAATAATTATATGTCATTTGTGAATATCAACATGTTTCAGATGTTTGTGTCACAAATGTATTAGAACTGTATGTTATGTGGACATCAAACTGCTGGTACAGAAGTTTGTGTTGAAAAAGGTTTGTAAAGTACTGAGCTAAAATGTAACCACAGCATACTCTACTGGAAAAAGAACAGACATAATGGTTTAGGTGTATATATTTTAACAATGGAAACTGGAACACCAGAGGTTAACTTCAGAAAAATAGCTGAAAATTAAAATGACTTTATGACCTTGTAATAAAAGGATGTTATCTTTCAGTTTCAGTGCAGTAACAGTCACAATGTCTAGAACTAGAGGTTCCCTGCATTGTCTTGCAAGTGTTTTATGACTTCCGGTATCTGCCTTGGATCTAAGAAAAACCCTTATTTATGTACTTTACTGGTAGATGCTACATGCTACCAGCTGCATCAATGGTTGTTTTTCACCTGGTATAGCGTCAGATGACAAGAAGTGATGTCATTCTGCAAGCTATCCCAGCAGTAATATTTGAGATATTAATTTAAGAACTATCTGAGAGAGACTGAGTATTCTGTATTTTGTCTTTGACCTGACATCAGCTGGAAGACCCATTCACTACATCTGCCTTGTTCTGTAAGTAAGTCTAGGGAACAGTAATTTCTCTTTGATACAGTCAGGAATATAGCAAAGCTTAATGTAAATGTTTTCTTTTTTTATTTGAGACTGTCCTGCAAAGATGTTTTAAATATTTCCTGTGATTTTGAACTCTAATGTTACTGTGATTATATACTGAGTATTTTATTGTTCTTTTATTGTTTATTATTAAATATATTTAAACCTTTAATTGTGCCTAATAACTCAAACCTCAAAGAGTGTGTGTGTCAGCTACTTTGGCAGGGACACAAAGCACTGGTTGGACAGTGCGGGTGCTGGAGGTCTTGACTTGGCCACTCAGCTGAGATCTCAACTCTATAGTTGCGCCAGTGGGGAGTCTTACTGGAGATCTGGAGAAAGAGAGAGAAACCAGCACTGGACTGACTGTGGTCTCTATGTGCTCTTAAGGGAAATTGCACTTGATGCAGAGAGCTGCATCTAGAAATATTTTGTGTGTACTTCTCATCTTCCCAATGTACATCCCCTCACTTTTGCTAGTGGTGAGGATTGAGGCTCCATGATTACTGGGCCAGAGGTGGGGTGTCACAGTGTTATTCTTAGCTGTTCTATGGTGGGCTCCTCTTTCTTCTCTCATTGTAGGCTGTGTTTGGGCCGTACAACTTCTGTGGGGGTTTCTTTATTCAGAAGCTTTTGGATGTACTCCTTCCTTCTGCCTTTGATGTCCTGTGTTCTGGGGAGCAGGCTGTTGCTGGCAACCCTTATGAAGGGTATATGACTATATTCTTTAGTATGACTATATTCTTTATCGTTCTGTCTTTGCCTTGTAACCTGATAGAGTTTCTTTGTGCCACCTAGTTAGTCACTTTCCAAAAGCCGGCAGAGTGCCTCCAGTGCCCTGTTCTTTGCTACTGCAACTCCTTTTCTAGCTTCTTTGTTAGCCAACCAGTATTCCTTCCTAGCCAGGTCCTTCTCTTTTGTAGGATCATAGGATCAACAGAAGTTACTAAGTTATTGACCCTGAGGCCCTTACAAGCCAAGCCAAGAATTTAGCCCATGTTTCAACAAGTAAGCACCCTATGCCACTCTCCAGCAGAGACACAGGTAGAATCTCAGGGGTGTATTTTCTGTTCCCCATCCAGTTATCCAGGTTGTGCTTAAAAGGGTTAATGATTTACTCTGCTTGCATAGACAGGGAGTGCATTCCACAAAAGGAAGTATCTCTGAGGCACAAATCTGTCCCACCAACAAGTCCTATTGATGTCACAGACCACGTTGCGGTCACACATGCAGTTACTCGAATGGAGCTTGACTTGCAGATATGCAGCAGTCCCATCAAGGCAGGGTCTGAGATTGCTTTGTATGCCAGACAGAGGTCACCTCTGAGGAGTCTGTAGGAGACTGAGTAGAAGGACAGGGCCTTTAGCCTATTTCTGTAGGGTAGATGTATGAAGCCCTGGATTCTCCTGGTGAGGAAGCTCTGTGGTCTCTCCTGCTGCTGCATGTGCTTTGTGAGCTACATGCCAAAAGTGGCATTGTACTCAATAATGGGTCTTATAAAGGAAGAATACAAGGATGTTATGACCATCTTGTCTCTGGATGAGATACCCTTACTAGTGAGGTAGGCCATGTAGAAATCTTTCCAGACAATGGAGGCAATATGGTGGTCAAAAGTCAGTTTGTTATCAACCTGGGTGCCCACGTCCCTCACAAATGATTGCATGCTTAGGACCTTATTATCAGTGTGATAATTTGTGGGGACGTCATTCTCCCCAAAGAGGATGATGATGCATTTTTTGGCATTCAGTTTGAGGCCATGTTTCTGGAACCACTCATTTCTTTGGGTGAGACCCTCTTGGAGGATGTCCACATCACTAGGGGCATAGATGACAGCACCCAGCTTACAGTCATCTGCAAACCTTGTCAGCCATAGCCCACTGGTTTTGGCCTGCACCTCAAAAAAGTATATCCCAAACAGCAGAGGTACAAAGACTGATCCCTGGGGTACACTGCTAGCTAAGGTGGCTTCCTCTATTTTGACTAGGTGGGTTCTATCAGTGAGCCAGTTTGCTACCCATCTGGTAACATATGGATTTATGCCTAGTTGAGAGAGTTTATCTATTATAGCCAAGTGGAGAATGGTATTGAAGGCTTTGGACAGGTCAAGGCAGACAATGTGCATTGTCTTCCAATCATCCAGGGCCTTGGTGACTGTCTCAAAGAAGTCAACCAAATTTAACAGGTATGACATTCCCTCGATGAAACCAAATTGTGTGGGATCGAGTGTCTGGAGGTTGCCAATGTTGTTGTTAAAGAGGTCAATGATAATCCACTCCATGGTCTTGCAGATCAGGCTAGTTATGCTGATGGGTCTAGAATTTCCTGGATCAGTGGATGCTCCACCTTTGTGCAAAGGGATGACAGTGGCAGTCTTCCACTTGATTGGGATGAAGCCAGTGCTCAGGCTTTGGTTGAATAGGGTGCCTAATGGTGCGGCAAATTCCTGCCAGATCCACGGAGGCTGTATATTTTGCCTTTGAGAGAGCAGTGATGACTTGTTCCCTAGAGATAAGGGGAGGGGGCAGGTGCTGGGGATGCCCTGTTTTACTGATGGAGGGACAGAGGAGTGAAGTTTTCACTGAATCTGTCTACCAGCAGGTTGGCTATATCTACAGCATTTGTGTATATGGTATCCTTAACCACCAGTACTGAACAGATCTGAGTGCTTCCTTTAAGATTGCGGGCATATGTGAAGAAGGCCTTATGATTGTCTTTAGTAGATGTGGCCAGTCTGGACACAAAGTTTGCTTTGGAGGATTTCACTAGTGCTCTTATTTCCTTATTCAGGCTAAGAAGAGATTGTTTCCAATTAAGCATCTGCTCCTTCTTGGTCCTACACAGCAATTATTTTTCCTTTTATTATAGAGTTTATTTATTGCAGATGTCCACCAGACAGGATTACTCTTCCTTGAGGAGGATGATTTCATCCTTTCGGGTAAGCCTGACTCCATGCAGCTATATAAATGCTCATATAGTACTTTTCTGCAGGTTTGGAGATATGTGCCAGTTCCTAAGGAGGGGGAGGGGGCTGTGAATCTGTTTATACTTTCCCTCAGGAGGCTGTAATCAGCTTTGGGAGAAGTTTTTTTGTTTGACCCTAGCTAGGAGGAGTCGGGGGAGATGGTGGATAGATCTTACAAGGGATGATGGCACTGTAGGGATGCTGCAGTGGTTACTCATGTTGGTTAATACCAGATCCAAGATATTTTCACCTCTTGTGGGGGTGTTGACCAATTGGTCCAAGGCGTTTGCACTGATGAAATCAAGGTATCTCTGGGTGTTTGTGTTTTGGCATGAGTATTTCTTCCAGTATATGGTTGGACAGTTAAAGTCACCCAGGATCAGGGTAAAGGGTTGAATCTTGATAGATTTGAAGAGGTCCAGATAGGTGGAGCAGCATCTTGATTCAAAGTTGGAGGCCTATAGCTAGGTGTCATTTGAATACGGATCTTGTCAATTGTTAAGTGCACCTAGAGTGTTTTCTGTGCGTCATGCTGTTTGACCAGCCTGGAGGTGGGTGTGCCTTTTAAATATATTTTAACTCCACCTCCTTTTGCTCCTCTCCCATTTTTTCCTGCACTCCTTCTTTCTTTTGATGGCTTCCTGGACTTCTGCATTCCACCACCAGCTTTTCTTATGTACTTTATTTCTATATCTGGCTTGGCCACATACCTGTAGTCTTCTCACACACTGCTTTGAGGCGCTGCCATTCTTCTTCAGCTCCACCTATTTCCTCATCTTCATGGGGAGCTAGAGCTCTAAGTAATTCCTTGAACAGTTGTGCTTTCTCTGCAGTCATCTTCCAAGTCTTAATCCTGGTCTCTGTTGACTTTAGAGCCTTCTCTGACCACTGCTTGCAGCTGGCTGTGGCAACCAGCAGTTTATGCTGTGGGCCAACTGTTGCAGTCACTAATTCTACCCCAGTGTCCTTTCCCTACTAGGAGGAAGTCTACCTGAGTTGCACGTTGGCCACACTTGAATGTGATCTTGTACGGTCTCTCTTTCTGAACTATGTGTTGTCCATTATTAAACCATTTTCCAGACAGAAGTCTAGAATAGCCTATCCCTCTTTATTGTTATTGCCCTACCCATGTGGACCCAGGCAGTCCTCATATGCTGTTCTGTCTGTCCCGATATGTGTATTTAAGTTATCTATTATCTTATTTCAGGTTTGGCAGGTTGATTAGTTTATGTTCAGCTTTTGCTCAACAGAGCTATCCCAGGTAACCCATGCTGGACAACAGGACACAGGATGGCCAGTAGCTTATTGACCCAGGGCTGCTGGTCTTTATGGCAGGCACATACTGGCCAATAAGAGCACATACACCCCTCCCACCTTTAGTATGGGTCCCTGGCATAGGTCAGAGTAGGCCAGGTCCTCAACCCACTTATCACTGGCAAAAACCCATGTCCAGATTTTTTCTGCTAAGAGGATAAGAGGTATGATGACATGCCAGCTTTAGACTTGACATAGAAGAGTGTAAATAAGAAATGAATGACTGTAAGGAACAAAAATATTTAACCATTAAAATAAATAGGGGGCAAACAGTGAGTACTGGTGAGCTCGGTCCAGTAGTATAATAAGTCAACTAGACAGCCATTAAGGAAAATCCAGAGCACGTATCTTGTAGCCCGTATTTCAATGATAATGTATATACATCTAAGTATATTTGCTTAAACAAAGATGATTCACATTTGCAACTGAAAAATGAAAGAGGAGATACAGAATATAAAACAGAGGGTAAAAGAATAACATTAAAATGTCAGTTGAGAGATATTTAGGGTTAGTGGAGCTGAAACATGAACCAAATAAGGTGGGTTATCAGGAAGCATCCCAGAATAAGTTTTGCTGCACAGATTGCAGTTAGAGAAGCAAAGAAGAAAAGTATGTGCATGCGTGCATTATTATAGCAATAACTCACGCCTGGGTGTGGGTGGGTAATGCTGGATTTACCAATGGTTGGTGTGGTTTAGTCATGAGGGCGAAGCCTGAGTGGCCAAACAAAGACAACTGTGGGTAAATCCAGCATTACCCAAACCCAGGCGTGGGTTATTGCTATTATACAATGACATTATTTAAGAAAAAAAAAATTACTTTTCTTAAATAATGGCATTGTATAATGCCTCCTTGCTGCCCTTCCGCAGCTGTCTGGTATTCTGCGGCAGTTCTGATGTACTGCGCATGCGTATACTTACGCAGTACATCAGAGCTGTGGGCAAAATCAACGGAGAAAGCAAGATCTCCGTTGCTTTTTACAACCTGTCTCGCTATGTTAAATGAGTTTAACATAGCGAAACAGCTTTAAAAAAAGCAACAGAGAATCTCTGTTACTTTTTTAAAAGCTGTCTCGCTATGTTAAACCCATTTAACATAGCGAGACAGTTTTGAAAAAAGCAGCGGAGAAAGCAATACCTCTGTTGATTTTTGCAACCTGTCTCGCTATGTTAAACCCATTTAACATAGTGAGACAGTTTTGACAAAAGCAACGGAGAAAGCAAGATCTCCGTTGCTTTTTAAAGTGTCTCGCTATGTTAAATGGGTTTAACATAGCGAGACAGCTTTAAAAAAAGCAACAGAGATGCTCCATTGCTTTTTTTAAACCTATCTCGCTATGTTAAACTCATTTAACATAGCGAGACAGGTTGTAAAAAGCAACGGTGATCTTGCATTCTCCATTGCTGTAAAAAAAAAAAGAGTTATACTAATGGAAAAAGTCCGGGCGACCAGACCTTTTTCCATTACTATAACTCTGATTTAGAACGTGCACGCTGACCAATCAGTGTGCACGTTTTGGAATATTAATGGGGGGTCGTTGTATAATGGTTATGTGCTAATGTACTATGGTTACCTGCTCTTGGCTGAGAAACAGCTTTCTGTACATTTCAGCAGCAATGTGATATTTCTCATTTGCCTGACATAAGACTTACAAACCAAACATGTAGGTGAATTTCAATGACTTATGAAAAACAAATGAGAAAAGGAATACATAGTTTCTTATCACAGTTGAAGAAACCTCATGTTAACTAATATAACAGTTAGTTATGAGAGTACTATATATGCTACAAGACAAAACAGTAAGATATAATTTGGAGAAAAAAAGAATTCAATAACTACTTGGAAAATGAATTAAACTAATGACCAAGATAATTACTTTTGTAATTCTGCAACTGCTTGCAAAATGAGGCCCTGGATTTGTGGCACAGTGGTGTTGATACATGCTTACTAATAAAAGTACAAAAGAAAAAACTTTTTGACAGAAAGAGATCCAATTAAGTCAGTTTCTGGATAAAGCCGGTAATCATCCTCAATAAAATTCTTCAAGGTAAGGAAATTTCAAAGCCTGTTTTTCTCGTTTTACTAAGGAGTTCTTCTGGAAGTAATGTTTTATTTTCATATGGTCTCGCCACTGTTTGATCACTATATAAAGACATGGGATTCTGTTAGATAACACTAGATGAAGAAAGCTTCAAATTGTGGACATTTAATATACCCTCAGAAAATCAGAAATGCTGTAGACTTTTCTTTGGTATTTCATTAGTGCCAGCTGTATTCTAAGGAACTATTGCACAAGCAACTATTGGCTTGGAAGGTACTATAAACAAAATAATGATTTATTAGGTAAGGTCACACAGACAGACCAACACAAAAAGAGAACATAACAAGACACTAACACAACTACTGAATAGGTTAAGATAGAATAATTTCCGATAAATAAGTGTAAATATAAAATACGAGTGACAGGTCTGAGGGCATTACTCATATTCTAACATTATATTGACTGAAGCCTGATACAGAAATCAGAGCAAATGTGAAACTGCCAAAACCAAAACACAAACATGCATTACAGAGCTCTCTTGAAATTTATTTATTTATTTATTTATTTTATTTTATTTTACATTTGTTGACCGGGATAGTCCGACTGGATACATGTCCATTTTCAGCACAGGCCCGGGTAGAAAAGCTCCAAATGTGCAGTATGTGCGGTACGTGCAGAAATTATGCAGTACTTTGCAAAGTTTGTACCTGATATATTTGGGATATATGTGCCTCTAAAAATCTGTTACAGCAAACTGCAACCCTGAGAATGAATACGTATACAAGAACTTAGCTTTCATATGTTCAGCATTGGAATGTGAAAACTATGACATGAGTATGTCACCTGTCTTGCAAGTAGATACCAGCCAGAAAGGGTTAGGAGCTGTGATCCTAAAACAGATCAATTGCCTATGGGTCAAGAACATTTGCAAATAAATTGGTAGAGGAGATATACTCTGATAAAAAAGAACATGTCCCAGTACTTTTAGGATGTGAAAAATGCTAGGAATGTTTATGTGCTTACAAGAATAAGATGGAAACTGAGCAGAAACCCTTGCAAAGCATACTCACAAATTCTTTGGGCAAGGCACCTCAGAGTTTGCAACAAATGGGTCTTATATTATAGAAGTAGAATTTAAACAGAACCAAATAAAGTAATGCACAGAGCAGATGCAATGAGTACAACATATTTACCAGAGAAGCATTAAAAGTGTTAGAAGAGGAATCAGAGGTTCATAGGTTCATAGGTGTGTACTAGGCTAATGGCCCTGGAACCTTTACAAGCCTAGCCTATAGGATTACCCTGGCATCATGCCACCCAACCTTAGTTTCTAGTGCCTCTGTTGAGTAGAGCCACTGGAGTAATCCCCAGGTTGAATTTTCTATTTCCCATCCACACATCAAGATTTCTCTTGAAGAGGGCCAGTGAGGTGCTCTGCTTGACATGTATAGGAATTTTATTCCATAGCATGGGCAGTCTCTGGGTTATGAACCTGTCCCTCCAGCATGTTCTGTTGATTGTGGTAATGAGGTTGAGGTCTCTGGAGCGTGTGGTGTGGAGGGATTGGGATACCTTTAGATGTAGCATTTCTAACAGAGCTGGGTCAGACATGGCTTTGTAAGTCAAGCAGAGATTGCCTCTAAGTAGGTGATATGAGACAGAGAATAGAGAGTTTTTTGAGTCTGTCCATGTAGGACAAGTGTTTTAGGCCTAGGATCTTCTTTGTGAGGTACTTCTATGGCCTCTCCAGTTGTTGCAGGTGTCTAGTGAGGTACATGCCAAATGGGGCATTGTACTTGATGAGTGGCCTAATGAGGGAAGAGTAGAGGGAGACAATGACCTCTTTCTTCCTGGATGCAAAACCCTAAGTAATGAGATGTGCCACATAGAAGGACTTTCTGACCACAATGGCAACGTGGTGGTCAAAAGAGAGGTTGCTGTCAACCTGTGTTCCCAGATCTCTTATAATGCCTTCTGTGTTCAGTGGACTGCCATCAATGTGGTAATTCAAGGGAACCAGGTTTTTCCCAAAGGGGATGAAGACACATTTTTTGGCATTGAGCTTAAGTCCATAGTTCTGTCTCCAGTCATTGGTCTCACTGAGGCATTTCTGTAGGATGTCAACATCACTTGGAGAGTTAATAATAGCTCCCAACTTGCAATCATCTGCAAACTTTGTCAGCCAGAGTCCCTTTGTGTTGGCCTGGACTTCAGAGAAGTAGATACCAAAGAGAAGAGGACCCAGGTCCAAACCCTGTGGGACTCCACTCGTGACTGGTCAGCAGTCTGACTTGGAGTCAGCTACTTTCACACTGTGGGTTCTATCTGTGAGCCAGTTTGCAACCCACCTAGGAATATAGGGCATTGATGCCTAGCTTAGTAAGTTTTTCTACCTTCATTCACAGCCCTGGTGACTGACTCATGGAAATTGACCAAGTTGAGCAGGCATGATCTACCTTTCACAAAACCAAAGTGTGTAGGATCGAGAGTTTGGAGATGCCCTATAGCCTTATTTATAGGTCTATGATGATGCTTTCCATAACTTTGCATATCAGACTCGTCAGGATAATTGGGCGATAGTTCCTGGGGTCTGTAGTTGCTCCTCCTTTGTGGAGAGGGATGACTGTAGCAGTGCGCCATTTGGTAGGGACAAAGCCTGAGGTGAGGTTGTGACTGAACAAGGCACACAGGTGAGGTGCCAGTTCACTCTGTAGTTCATGTATAACACAGCCAGGGATACTGTCAGGTCCCATAAAAGCTGTATTCTTGGCCTTGGACAGTGCTGTTTTAACCTGTACAGCAGTAATACTGGGTGCCTGGAAATCTACTGGTACTGTGATTATTCCTTTGGTGGGGGGAGAGGGGTAAAGGTAGCACTGAATCTGTCTGCCAGTATATTGGCAATATCTGTTGGCTTGGTATAGGAGGTACCATTGTGCAGTAGCTCAGAGCAAATCTCGGTATTGACATGGAGATTCTTTACATAACTATAGAAGGCCTTGTGGTTGTCTTTACTATCTGCTGCAATTCTGTTTTCATAGCTAGCTTTAGAGGATTTGATGAGGGATCTCAACCTTTTGTTGAGGCTGATAAGGGAGTTTTTCCAGTCTTGGAACTTCACCTTATTCTGCATCAGTTTCCTCCTTTTGTGGTAGTTTGTTTATGGCAGGGGACCACCAGATCGGCTTACTTTTTCTTGAGGAGAGCTAAGGTGGGTGTGTGCTTTGTGTTTTTATGTGAAGGCAATGCTGGTGTGTGTTCTGGAGGGCTATGTGTTCCATGTGGTGTGGTGCAAGTGTTGACCTTCTCCTCTTGAACAGCTATTCAGGTCTTGGCTGGAGAGTGCGTGGCTTCCAATTTGGATATATATGTGCATCTTTCACAAGTCTGAGTGTTGGGGGTAAGAAGAGAGGGCTGTCAGTGTACATGAGGCAGTTGCTATATTGCTTCAGGATGCCTAAGTTCTCCAGGTTAATAGGAGAAAGCACAAGGAACTGACCTTTAGACATGCCTGGAGGGGTGGGCATTAATAAGTACTGGAGCTGTTTCCTTGTAGAATGTTTAGTGCTGGTAGCACTTTTGTGTACTACAATAATTGCTACAAGAAGTCTGGCAAAGTCCTAAACTAAATTGTACCACACAGTTCCAAAATTCAGCAACGAAAATAACAGCTAAACTTGTAGAAAGATTTTGAGTTTTATTACAATTCTGGCACCTCGGCCTTTGCCTTCAATGGAAGTCCTAAACTAACAATCTAGTAAAAGTGCAGGAGAGGACAGAACTAGCAGATATAAGGGAAAAATTGAAGAGCAGACTTTGACACTGCTCAGAAGCTTACAAACAGTCCTGGATACAGCAAATCTGTATCTGGACTAGATTAGTTACAGGAAAGGTGGGAAACAAGTGCAGATGTGGGCTTATAAACCAGAAAGTTGAAAGAGATGGAAAAACTGCCCATATTGTCAATAAACTACAATTTCTGAGCCAAAAAAACACTTCTCTTGTGGTAGATAGGCTACCTAGTACTTACCACTCCCACTGATAAGCTAGAAGGCTTCCGTCCAACACAGAAAGGCTTGGAGGGGGTCAGAAGCTTACAATCTGTACCTCAACTAGACTAGTTACAGGAAAAGCGGGGAACAAGTGCAAACGTGGGCTTTTAAACCAGAAAGTTGCAAGAGATGGACAAACTGCCCAAACAGCCAATAAACTAAAATTTCTGGGCCAGAAATCACTCCTCTTGTGGTAGATAGGCTACCTAGTGCTTACCACTCTCACTGCCAAGCTAGAAGGCTTCCTTCCAACACAGAAAAGCTTGGGGGGGGGGGCTCAGAAGCTTACCAACAGTCCTGGAAACAGCAACTCTGTATCTGGACTAGACTAGTCACAGGAAAAGTGGGAAATGAGCACAAATGTGGGCTTTTAAAACAGAAAGCTGAAAGAGATGAAAAACTACCCAAACAGCCAATAAACTACAATTTATGGGCCAGAAATCACTCCTCTTGTTGTAGATAGGCGACCTAGTGTTTACCACTCCCACTGATGAGCTAGAAGGCTTCCTTCCAACACAGAAAGGCTTGGGGGCTCAGATCCTGGATACAGCAAATCTGTATCTGGACTAGACTAGTTACAGAAAAGGCAGGAAACAAGTGTAAATGTTGGCTTTTAAACCAGAAAGTTGAAAGAGATGGAAAAACTGCCCAAATGGTCAATAAACTACAATTTCTGGGCTAAAGACCACTCCTATTGTGGTAGATAGGGTACCTAGTACTTACCACTCCCACTGATAAGCTAGAAGGCTTCTCTCTAACACAGAAAGGCTTTGGGAGGCTCAGAAGCTTACAAAGAGTCCTGGATACAGCAAATCTGTACCTGGACTAGACTAGTTACAGGAAAGGTGGGGGAACAAATGCAAACATGGGCTTTTAAACCACAAAGTTGAAAGAGACTGAAATACTGCCCAAATGGGGGGCAGCTACCTAGTGCTTACCACTCCTACTGATAAGCTAGAAGGCTTCCCTCCAACACAGAAAGGCTTGGGGGCTCAGAAGCTTACCAGCAGTCCTGGGTACAGCAAATCTGTATCTGGACTAGACTAGTTACAAGAAAGGCAGGAAACAAGTTAGAATTTTTTTTTTTACAGAAAAGCAGCTAAAACAGCAGTAAATACAATTCAAATGCAGTGCAGGCTAGCACACTTGAGTGTGTAGAAATATTACGGAAAACTTAGTTTAAATAAATGCAATTAAATTAACAAATGACTAAAAACAAATGCAGACAGCAGTAAATTAGAAGGCCACTAACAAGCAGTAATAAGTGCAGAGTAAGAGCAACTGAACAGATAGCATGCAGAACAGCAAACTAGACAGTTACAGTAAGAATAGCTGAATAAAGTATATATATATATATATATATATATATATATATATATATATATATATATATATTTATTTATTTATTTTTTTTTTGAGGGAGGGAACAGAGCAGGATTAAGAGGCTACATGGGTTGTCCTTCCCAAATACTCTC
>NC_056732.1:1548693447-1548830947 GCF_019279795.1 Protopterus annectens | reverse complement strand
GAAAAAAAAAAACAGAAGAAATGGAACTTTCCTCCATGTATGCTAGTAAGGGAGGAATTTGCAAGGTTAAAATAAAAAAAGCCAGTGAAAATTTTGAATCCTGAAGTTGAATTATTTGGTCAAATAACTAAGTCAAGGCCCTCTATTTTACTTCTAAGGAAGAACAAAACTGTAAAGGAGAAATTATAGACATCTGTGTAGTATAGGATAAAACATCAATGTTTGTGGAAAAAAAGCACTCAGAAGTTTTATAAGCAGTGTTGTTGAAGATAAATACAAATTGGGTGAATTGTGGCAGTTAAGAGCTGCAGATAAAGGTTCCTCCAGTTGTGTCTCAAAGGAGAGTTGTTGAGTAGAAAATATTGTCCTAAAAAGCAGATGGAGAGACGAGAGAGAAAAGCCCTATTCAATAATCTAAATTTGGAAGATTATTAAAGGAACAAATCAGATATATGTATGGATTGACAGATGGTCATGATATTAAGGACTAAAGTTGTATTTATTGGTGAGAACAAAATATCTCATTTTGATCTAAAATGCTCTTGGCATGTATACCATAAATTTACAATAAAGTTAAGGTCTATTAAAGTTAAGAATAATTTCAAGTGATCATTACATATTCAGTCCATCAGCACTCATTCCGGTTTCAATAAGAAGTTAAGAAACTAACTTTTGACATTATTAACCGACTTTAATCTTCAGTGATTTTCCACCAAAGGGATCATTCTGTGTGGAGAGAGCAAAATGTAGTGTCTGTAACAGTGAAGTATGTGTGTGCGCGTGCACGTGTGTGTGTGTGTGTGTGTGTGTGTGTGTGTGTGTGTGTGGTAATTAAATAATCACATAGCATATTTTATATGAAAAATACATCCTCCAACAGCAATTAGTTTTGCTACAGTAAGTTTAAAAAATAAGGTGAAGGAACTATTTTACATCAAAAATATAAAAAGTATATACTACTAATAGAAGCAAATAAAACAAATAAAGACAATTTAGCAGTTATCCCCTTCTCTAAGAGCAATAATGTCATGGGTTGATAGGTTCATAGGAGATTGTTAGGGAAATGGCATAAGAGTCCTTACAAGTCTAGCCAATATAACCCAAGTTTACCCACTATATGGCCCCTGGGGCAAAAGGATGGCATGGATTTGTGCCTATGCCTCAAGTATCTTACAGATTGCCCCTGTCCGTAAGAAACATAGGTGCTACCTCAGGTGTGAATTTGTGATTCCCCATCCATGAACCAAACTGCATTTGAAGAGGGGCAGGGAAGGGCTCCGCTAAATGTAAATAAGAAGCCTGTTCCAGAGAAGGTGCAATGTCTGATACACATTTATGTGTCTCCAGCATGTTTTCTTTGGGTCACTATGTTTATATCAGGTGACCCTGGTGCTGTTGGAGTTGTGGATGTGCAGCAGCTTCATGTCTGACAGGTTGATCGTACTTGGGAAATAATGTCCTACCAGATAGTGTGGAGGCCCTCCAACTGTGGTGATAGGTCTCAGAAACCCCCTGGCTAGGTATTACTTTTCCAACTCCATACTAATTATATGACTTGAGAAAAGGGACAGCCTTCCAGCTATGTAACACTTTGTGCACCCTCTTACTCCATATTGCTGCTCTCAGTTCTGAGTTAAAAATAATCATGGAGGTAAACAAGTCAGACACATCCATCTGCAGACACAGCTGCTACCAAATGTGTTACACAACTCTAAGTCAACATAAAAAATAAAAAAGGTCCATACAACTTGTGAAAACGTTAACTTAAATTTCAAGTATTCACTGGCTGGTTAAATCACAGTCATTGACTTGCACCTTGTCACTTCTTTTCTTCTGTTACTTTACAGAATCTTCAAAGTGCATTCTCACAAAGCACAAAAGTGCCCATAATGTCTTTGTGTGTAAAAGATAACATCTGGGATTTCAGCCACTACTAGCATTCACTATCACTACTTGTGAATATTTAGAAAAATGTCTGCATACCATCTTTCTTCTAAGCACTGCTAAATGACCAATTTAAAAGTCTTTTGAAGTTGCCTCTATACAGTCACAATACTGCCTCATACTTTATTGTAACATGATGCCTTGAAATCTGCTTAAGCACAATTGCTATAAAAGTGCTAAGTTTGATTCCATGCTATGTCTGTGTATTTTATAACAGTTGTACCACAGCCTTACCAGCATTTAATTCATTAAAATTATGTATATCCAAGTGCAGAATAAGCACCAGTATTACAGACCATATAATGTAACTGAAAAAATGCAGTTCTAAATGCCTTTTATAAAAGACACAGTCAATATTCCAAATATAACAATTACTTCGATTAAAATACGACAATTTGTCGAGTAGTACCTACACTTAAAATTCATGGCATAAGCAATGCCACAAATGTCACTTTTGCTTGTTTTGTACAAGTCTATAAATGCCACCATACCACATTTACATTGCATACAGATGAAAGTATGAAACCTGCTTGTGTAAATGAGTGGAGGTTTCTTTACATGTATGACATCCACTCCTACTACATAACATATCAGAGCTGTTTCATGTCATATTTTAAAACTTGCAATCCCTCCATGATTGTACAGTAATATGATTTAATCTTAATGAATCATTACATATTTTAGCATATTATAGTTTTATAGTGTGCCAGGAGTGAATCCTGTAAGTCTGTGGAATGTATATTTGTTTTAACCCTGCACTGTCTTTTAGTCCTCTTACTTTAATTTCTTACCTGTACTGGCATGACGACTTCGAAACTTCTTGTCCATATCCCCTTTCATAGCCTCTATGTCATCAACTGAGGATGCTCTTCGCACACTGTAGCAGCTATCTCTGGACCGACTGCGGGTCAAGCTGTAGTTAGAAAAGGACATATCCAGGTTGAGGTGGAAATCTTTGTTGTCCCTGGGAGATGAGTGGTCCATTGGCTCTGTGCTTCTTTCTGCCTCCTCCAAACCAGCTTGATTCTCAGATTCTATCAGAGCTTTTTGGTCCTCAGGCTGAGAACTGATGCAGTTGTTGCCTGTAATAGAATTCACCTCATCCATAGCCACAGACTCTGCACTGTGCTTGGAGAAATCTACTATAACGGACTCTGGGTCTTCCTGCGGCAGGGACTGCTTGCTGGCTGTAAGCGAACGTAGCGTGGGCAGTTTAAGTTTAAATCCCCTTCCACGCCCTGCAGGGAAAAACAAATACAAGAAGAATTAAATTCCCATTTATTGAACAAGTTGTCCAAATACTCTTTAGAATTTGTAGCTCTTTTATTTTAAATACTTCTCTCTAACATTGCATGGAAGAGAAGCATTGTCACTTGACACTTATAACTGAACTGGTATCTTGCATCGATCTAGGTTATAAAGTCAACCTGTTGTTCTGCCTTAAGTTATAAAAGGACAGTAAAACTGTATCCATGACAGTGCACAAAGGAGCGTTGAAGGAAAACTGCAGATGACTACACACAGCACAACCATGATAAAAGATGCATGTCAGATCAGAGTGGACTGAGTCAGTATGCCAGTTCTTCCAATTTGTACCCTGTGTTTTGGAATACACAGTATCACTGGGCTATTCTATTACTGTATGGCTACAAACTATTTGATTACAGCCATGCATCTATGTTTGAATAATTTTAGTTAATGAAAAAAGCATTCTTAGCTTAAGCTGAACAGTGTCCATTTAAGTCACAGCATTTCAGACACTGAAACAAAACAAAGGCATTAAATTACAATATTTCTAAGGTTGGAGAGCTGATGAGTTTCTTTCTTTTTCTTTCTTCCTCTACGATTATGCTCATCTGAAAAATTCCATCAGTACAAATCCACATTTCAGCACTTCCATGAATTTTCAATGTTCCTTGAACATATATATAACTATCTTTATATATATATATATATATATATATATATATATATATATATATATATATATATATATATATATGCATATAGATAACTATATCAAAATTACTCAATAACTCAACGCAGAGACAACAGAGTACAGAATCACAGGAAATACTTTAAAACAACATTGCAGGACAGTCTCACATAAATACAGAAAATATCTAAACTAATCTTTACTGTATTCCTATCTATAGCTAAGAGATACTCTGTCCTAAATGACTTACTTACAGAGACAGGCAAATATAGATGAGAATAAAAAAATAGAAAGTCCTCTTGCTATACCTTTTAAAGATTTTCATAATAGTGACCCTAAAGGCCTGTTAGCTACAGTTTTAGAAAGTCTAACTATGAATGAAAATGAAGAAATATTTAAATGTAAGCTGTTATATAAAGAGACAGTTTTTATATTAAAGTATGACACTATGGCACCTAGAGGCATGAATTTGGAGTGTAATTGGAAAGTCTTTTTATGATTAATTGTATAATTGCTAATTGAATGATTTAATTATTTTATTGATCAGTGTATAAAAATGTTTGAAAATTAACTGAAGATATTCTCCTGGAAGGCGAAGGCCGAGACGCTAGAGACTTTTGTGCAATAAACTTTTGGTGTTGGATCCGTGGTCGTTGTTTTTGATACATTCTGTTGTTTGCTGGTAGTTCGTAAATATAGATGAGAAGTGTTGATGAGAGAATGTTTCTAGGTACAAAGACAAATACAAAATGCACAGACTTTCTCTGAAAGATCGTTTTTAAATTACTGTAAAAGTAGCCAACTCCAAATCCAGCTCCAGACAAATGACAAGTGGAGTACCTCAGGGTTCAGTCCTGGGACCACTCTTGTTTAGCATCTACTTCTCTGAAGTACAGGCCAACACTAACAGACTCTGGCTAACAAAGTTCGCAGATGACTGCAAACTGGGAGCCATTATTGAATCCCCAAATGATGTGGATATTCTACAAAAGGGCCTTACAGAAACAGATGCTTGTTGCCAGAGCCATAGGCTCAAGATTAATGCCAAGAAATGTATAGTTATCACCTTTGGGAAAAAGCATGTACCCATGAATTACCACATAGGTGGCAGTACACTAAACACCGAAAGTGTGATGAGACAGTTAGGGACACAGGTGGACAGTGGTCTCACCTTCGATAACCACATCACTACAACAGTCAGGAAATCCTTCTATGTGGCACACCTCATCACTAAGGGCTTTTCATCCACAGAAAAGTAGGTCATTGTCCCACTGTACTCATCCCTCATTAGACCCATTATAGAGTACAATGCCCCATTTGGTATGTACCTCAGAAGACATCTGCAACAGCTGGAAAGGCCACAGAAATACCTCACTAAAAGAATCACAGGCCTAAAGCAGATGCCCTATGCTGACCATCTAAACAAACTCCAGCTATATTCTGTGGCATATTGTCTACTCTGAGATGATCTCTGCTTAACATACAAGGCCATGTCAAACCCTGAGCTGTTGGACATGCTCCACTTAAAGAAATCCCAATCCCTCAGAGCCACATGCTCCAGGGATCTAAACCTTGTCATCACAATGAACAAAACATGCTGGCAGGATAGGTTCCTGACCCAGAGATTGCCCATATTCTGGAATAGACTGCCCATACATGTCAAGCAGAGCGCCTCCTTGGCCCTCTTCAAAAAGATGTAAACCACCAACGAACAGCAAAAAATGATAGTGAACACGCAGTAATGAAGAAATAATGATTATTTATTTATAATTCCTTCAAATCCAGACCGGTTTCGGCTATTCAGCCTTTATCAATGAATACAATAAAGTTTTTTTGAATGAAATAAAGCAGCCTGCATTTATACTAGTCTCTGATTACCTGGAAGCAATATTACAGCACCACCCAGTGGCTGGAGTAACAAAGTGCATGTTCCATTCTTGATTAAAGCATATGACCAGTGACACAAAAATGCCAGAGGTGTAGATATTAAGTCATATTTTTAAAGATAAAAATCAAAGCTCTGGAAGTAAGCCATTATATGACATACATATTACAAGGTAATAGACCAATACCATAGTCACTATTTGTGAATGCATATCATAGTGTAAAAAAGCAGAAAATATATACCACTAGTATATATATATATTTTGAAGGGTGATAACCACAAGTTCAAAAGAACTGAATAATAATGAACCAAGTACTGATCATATAATATATTACAAAATAAGGCAAAAGAGTATAGTGGCCTCATTCTCAGCTATATTATAGATTATAATAAATTGAAATAATATGCTTGTAGATAATACAAGTTCAACATTGTAATTGTACAATACTCAATGTTTAACGCCAACATACCAGATACAAATACCAAACCATACATATACATATTCGTATCCTGAACAATTTTTTATCATGCTTTGTAGAGTATAATATGAGCGTTGGTAGGCCTAACCACCATTGAATGGTTCGTACTAATTCTTGATCTATATGAATGTTTGTTGTTGTAACCATGATTATGAAATCCTCCGGTGTTCAGTGAAACTCACAGATGGTCATTCAGACCTGGGGGGAATAAACATCCAAGGTTGGTTATCCAATATTGTTCCTTGTGGTTTAAAATGGTGTGCCAACCCTGTTGGTTGTTCCTATCTCCTGAATTTTGTCAATGATCATGAACATAAACTGGGCATTGGGATGTTGTATCATGTGTCTGTATAAAGCATTTGTTTCTTTTTTGTTCCTCATGTCACTATGATGTTCTGTCATCCTTATTCTCAGAGACCTAGAGGTTTGACCAACATAAAAAGCTTTACATTGGCAGGTAGCTAAGTAAATAACCCATGTACTGCTGCAATTACCAAACACCCTGGTTTTAAATACCCGATTGGTGTTGGCACTGGTGAATTCTTTTAGTGTACTAACTTGTAAACAGGAGCAGCAGTGACCACATGGAAAAGTACCAATTAGTTTATCACCACTGATAGTGGTCTGATGATATATCGCACCTCCCCTTCTCTGTTTTGTAATGTGAAAATAGCCCTCCCAAATTCTTGCCTCTTCTGTATGACATTTGACATTGAGGGCCTAGTATTGACCTTAAAGTGTCATTAGCCAAAAGAATTTTCCAGTTGCAATTAAGTATATCCCTGACAATAGGTTGGTTCCTGCCATATGTGGTGACAAATCTCAAGACAGAATCCTGATGAGCATGCTCTGATTTTTTTGTATTGTAACAATGTTCTCCTGTCTATGGTTTTGCTCCATGAACTAGCTTGATATATATCTATGTCCCTATATCCTCTGTCCTGAAATCTATGGTATAAATCAAGTCTGGCATGTTCAAATTCATCATGAGATGAACAAATGCGTCTGATACGCATAAATCGAGACTTAGGGATGTTGGATGGTGTGGTTCGGTGCATACTGGAGGCGTGTAACAAGGTATTGTATTGAGGGTATTTTCTAAATGTTTTGGTACTTAGAGTATCATCTGCGTTACGGTAAACAGTAACATCCAAAAATTCTATGGTACTCCTGTTACATGTAACCGTAAACTCAATACCCCAAATGTTACCATTCAGGTACTCCATAAATTCCTTTAGATATGCTTCATCCGTCTTCCACACCATCCAGCAATCATCCAAATATCGTTGCCAGATATCGATTTCCACCATGTAAATATTGTGTGATTTGTCATATATCATACATTCTTCAAAATAGGCCATGAATAAGTCAGCATAAATGGGTGCAAAGGAAGCTCCCATTGCTGTCCCTTGTAGCTGCCAAAAGCATTCTCCATGGAAATAAAAGACATTTTTGTTTAATACATGTTCCGCCATACAGACAAGTAAGGTGTTGAAGCCCAGAGGATATAAGTTTGTTCTCTCAAGCCAGTATTGCAGGGATTGTAATCCCCCAGTGTGGAATACTTGTGTATAAAGATTTAACATCCAACGTGCACATTAACCAGTCTGGTTCTAGCTGTGTATCCTCCAAAATTTGTAAAAGTGCGTGGTGTCCTGTAGTCGGGCCCTAACTGATGTTAAAAGGGGTTTGAGATACTGTGTTAGAAATGCTGATAGTGGTTCCATCAAGGACCCTATCCCTGATACAATGGGTCTACCTGGGGGTTTTGAAATGGACTTATGTATTTTTGGGAGAAGATACAAGATTTGTTTCTGTGGGTCTTTGACAGTAAGATGTTTAACAGTATTTTTTGTTATGATACCCTCATCCTCAGCTAGTTTCAGAAAATAATCTATTTCTTTTTTAAAAACCCCAGTCAGGTCAATGTACATTTGCATATAACATCTAGTATCAGCTAACTGTCTTTTCCCCTCATCAAGGTATTCCCCAATGTTCATAACCACCACAGCACCACCCTTGTCTGCAGGTAGAATGGCAATGTCGCGATTATGCTTTAATTCCTCCAAGGCTGCCTTTTCCATGGGTGACATATTCTGGCCCAGAATGTATGATTCATTATGATGAAAATGTAAATCCCTGAGAACAGATTGTTGGAAAATAGAGACATGTTTGTTCATGGGCGGTTGAAAGTCTGATTTCAAAAATTTGAAATCAAGTGATCTTTGGGAGGTGTTGTCTGAAAAGAATAATTTCAAATTCAGGTTACGACAGAAAGACAAAACATCCTTAACAATGCTATTTTCATTAATAAAAAAACTAGGAATAAAACCAAGTCCTTTATTAAGTAGTTTAGTTTGTACATCTGTCAGTTGAACATTAGAAAGGTTCAAAACATTATGAAACTCAAATTCCGTCAGCTCAGCATTGTTTGTAACAGCCCTTCCATGGAAATGGATCTTATTCCTATATTTGTGCTTGCGACCCCCTCGCCGCTTGTTTGTATGTCTAAAGGGTAGTGAACATTAGTTTTTTTGCTTCTGGGTGATTCTCGATAGTTATTACAGTCATTGTCTGTGCAAGATGAGTCATCCCCTGAGGTACTAGCTAAAGTCTTGTCAGAGGATTTTAGAATAGACCTAGGCCTTTTCTTGGGTTTGTTTCCTGGTGTTTTTTGACCAAAATCATAGAATCTCACAGTTTTTAATGTGTCAAAAGGACGGCCTCTTTGGTAATCAGTACAGTCCCTATTGAACTTACGTACTTTCCTATCTTTAGTTCATTGGTCAAAATTAGCCAGATCTTTGGATAATTTACTGACCAAAGTGGCATGTTGGTTGTGATTCATATTTCTTACATTCTTCACATGAAGCTTTAACTTCCATTAAACAAATGTCCACCATTCTCTCATAATAGGATGCAAGGATCTTGACAAAAGTCAGTGATGATTGTTGGAGAGCTTGGTTCCATTCTTTGGTCAGTCTGTCCTCCGACCTACTGACCAAAGGCTGTAACTTAACTCTAAGTCCTCTTGGTGTGATATCCTTCTTAATATATGTCTTAAAAAGTCTGAGGTGCCATATATTGGCACGTAAGTTTTTAAGATCCTTGTTGAATTGGTTGAAGGCCATTTCACAGCCATTGTTAATGTTAATATTTGAGCCACTCGGATTACTGCTTGACATGTTATTCATACCAAACACCCCAATATCATGTCGATCAGCACATAATCCTGTTAGTAGTTGCTCCAAATCCATTTTTCCAATGTATTTATGAATTTTGACCAACTAGAGACCAAATCTGTTTCAATCAATATGTCCAAATTAGTAATAGTTCAACAGGGACTGCACTGAGAAGCTAGGTGTCAATAAAAAATATATAAATATTTTTCAACAGTTAAACTATAATATATTTGGTCAAAGAACATCACTTAGAAAAAACCTTGCTCATGAACCCTGACATCCGCACTTGTCTATATATGTGTCTATCAGTATATCTGTATTATGCTTGGCACATATATATTTGTGAGGGTCTATATGACTTGGTCGACAGTTCATATGATGGACTGTTTATTTGGTCGACAGTTCATTTGATCGACAAGCATTTATGGGGCTTCCACACCACTCAATGGGGGCTGTGCCCCCCACACCCCCCTAACTATATATATCAACTCCAGGGTCGCACAACATTGGGGAAGGGGGCAAATGCTTGTCGATCAAATGAACTGTCGACCAAATAAACAGTGGACAATATGAACTGTCGACCAAGTCATATAGACCCATTTGTGAACACAATATATATTTTATATTCAAAATGCAATGCTGAAAAGGCTTGTAGTTATTGTTAAAGAATATACAAAGATGTATTATTATCTGTCACATGATATCTGGCAATAAAACTTTTGAAACCCCTTAGCACATATTGCCTTTGCCAAAGATTTCAACACTGGGTTGCCCTCGTAGTACATGTAGCAACCTAGTCCAACTGTGAACTGACAATACAATTTTCAAGCGGTGGTTTTGCGCACATAAAACGATTACAACACATATAGTTGTTCATACACAAGATAAAAATGAAAATAAAGGTGTTATTCCCTCCTGCACTTACATTAAGCTGTTATAAATATGATTCACTTATCATTCACCCAAGTCAACTGTGCTGTTATGGATCAATTCCTGTTGTTATATATCCTAGACCAACTATGGCATGAATAGTTTGTCAATATACATGCATACTAAGTAACTGTGGTGAATGAGACACTTCAATATGATATCAAATTTTGTAACAAAGAATGTATCCCACTTGGTTGACAAACCTATCACAACATATAGCTGATGTTGTTGTATGTATATCAGATATTTAAAGAATATAGCATTTAGAGTCAACCATTTACTAATACATTTCGAGATCAAATAAATCTCAAAAGTTAAAGTCAATATGATGTTTTCACCAGTTCTAATCCATCAACGATAGTCCAAATGCCTTCCATTAATTTCCGATTTATCAGCCTGTAATCCACCAGTATTGCCGACCTCTAACAGCACAAATGCAAAAAAGATCACGAAATGTACAAAAATGGTTAATATATAACGAAGCTGAAAATTTAGATTTATGTTCTGCCACTAGTCACAGTACCTGAGTTATTCCTGTTGTTCCTGGGTTTATAGGCTTCTGATCCATAAAATGTTGAATGCCATGGATGAATCTCTGAACACCAATTTGCACAGAAAGGAGTTGTTAAACAGATGCCACAAAGTAGTAGAATGAACCACCATACATGATTTTAGGCCCCCAAGCATATCCGCATGTAAACCAAAGCATTTCCAAGGTAATTCTTCCCTGGTCAAAATGTTAATTCCCCATCCACTTTGAACTAAACAATTCACCAACGTGGTAAGTGCTGAACAAGAAATATGACATCCACTGCTTCACGACCAGAAAGCGACTAAAAAATATACCAAAATGTTGCAAAAAAAACAGCTGCCAACACAGAAATGCTGTGTCACTATCGAGAACCACAAGCAAAGCCAAAAACATCAGCAAACAACCATACGCTCCGCAAGGATGTCATGCAGGGTCAAGCCAATAATGTAAACCACCAACGACCAGCAAAAAACGATAGTGAACACGCAGTAATGAAGAAATAATGATTATTTATTTATAATTCCTTCAAATCCAGACGGTTATTCAGCCTTTATCAATGAATACAATAAAGTTTTTTTGAATGAAATAAAGCAGCCTGCATTTATACTAGTCTCTGATTACCTGGAAGCAATATTACAGCACCACCCAGTGGCTGGAGTAACAAAGTGCATGTTCCATTCTTGATTAAAGCATATGACCAGTGACACAAAATGCCAGAGGTGTAGATATTAAGTCATATTTTTAAAGATAAAATCAAAGCTCTGAAGTAAGCCATTATATGACATACATATTACAAGGTAATAGACCAATACCATAGTCACTATTTGTGAATGCATATCATAGTGTAAAAAGCAGAAAATATATACCACCAGTATATATATATATATATTTTGAAGGGTGATAACCACAAGTTCAAAGAACTGAATAATAATGAACCAAGTACTGATCATATAATATATTACAAATAAGGCAAAGTATAGTGGCCTCATTCTCAGCTATATTATAGATTATAATAAATTGAAATAATATGCTAGATAAAGTTCAACATTGTAATTGTAATACTCAATGTTTAACGCCAACATACAGATCGAATACCAAACATATACATATTCGTATCCTGAACAATTTTTTATCATGCTTTGTAGAGTATAATATGAGCGTTGGTAGGCCTAACCACCATTGAATGGTTCGTACTAATTCTTGATCTATATGAATGTTTGTTGTTGTAACCATGATTATGAAATCCTCCGGTGTTCAGTGAAACTCACAGATGGTCATTCCAATGCCCAGTTTATGTTCATGATCATTGACTAAATTCAGGGAGATAGCAACAACCAACAGGGTTGGCACACCATTTTAAACCACAAGGAACAATATTGGATAACCAACCTTGGATGTTTATTCCCCCCAGGTCTGAATGACCATCTGTGAGTTTCACTGAACACCGGAGGATTTCATTATCATGGTTACAACAACAAACATTCATATAGATCAAGAATTAGTATGAACCATTCAATGGTGGTTAGGCCTACCAACGCTCATATTATACTCTACAAAGCATGATAAAAAATTGTTCAGGATACGAATATGTATATGTATGGTTTGGTATTCGTGTCTGGTATGTTGGCGTTAAACATTGGGTATTGTACAATTACAATGTTGAACTTGTATTATCTACAAGCATATTATTTCAATTTATTATAATCTATAATATAGCTGAGAATGAGGCCACTGTACTCTTTTTGCCTTATTTTGTAATATATTATATGATCAGTACTTGGTTCATTATTATTCAGTTCTTTTGAACTTGTAGTTATCACCCTTCTATATATATATATATATATATATATATATATATATATATACATATACATATACTAGTGGTATATATTTTCTGCTTTTTTACACTATGATATGCATTCACAAATAGTGACTATGGTATTGGTCTATTACCTTGTAATATGTATGTCATATAATGGCTTACTTCCAGAGCTTTGATTTTTATCTTTAAAAATATGACTTAATATCTACACCTCTGGCATTTTTGTGTCACTGGTCATATGCTTTAATCAAGAATGGAACATGCACTTTGTTACTCCAGCCACTGGGTGGTGCTGTAATATTGCTTCCAGGTAATCAGAGACTAGTATAAATGCAGGCTGCTTTATTTCATTCAAAAAAACTTTATTGTATTCATTGATAAAGGCTGAATAGCCGAAACCGGTCTGGATTTGAAGGAATTATAAATAAATAATCATTATTTCTTCATTACTGCGTGTTCACTATTGTTTTTTGCTGGTCGTTGGTGGTTTACATTGTTGGCTTGACCCTGCATGCCATCCTTGCGGAGCATATGGTTGTTTGCTGTCCTCTTCAAAAAGAACCTTGACAATTGGATGGGAGATAGGAAATTCACTTTGGGGATCACATCAGTCGCCCTGCTAGACAGGGGTCTAAGGAAATAAGTATTGTGGGAAGAAATATCCAGGGAATTGTTATGGCTAGGCTTGTATAGGCCCTAGGGCCAACAGCCTAGTACCAACCTATGAACCTATGAACTATCAAACATTTATGCTGGGTTATCTCAGATTACATTATTCTTTGTCAGCTCTGCCTTTAAATCCCAGGCTAACAGACACTTAAAATTTAGCACCTCTGTGTCAAAATACTTCTGTCTCAGAAATTTGCCTGGAACTGGAAGAAAAGAGTTTAATACTTTTACCTTTGAAACCTGTAATTATTTCTGTTTCCAGACCATAAAAAGAGCTCCTAGGTGTAGACATCATGTCTCCTAGCTGAAACTGAGACATACCACAGTCATAAACAATTTCAACTTATTTTCTTAGAGTTTTGCAAGTTAACTCTGTATGTTCTATATTCTTACTATCAAAACATACATTTGCATAGGCATATCGTTTATATACATTTCTGTTCTTTTCCAGTAGGGTACACTGTGGTTACATTCTTGATATACAGTTTAACATAACATATAGTTTTCATACATTTGTAAGACAAGTATACAAATCATATTACTATTTACAGATAACAGAATTATTTACAAAATTCCAGTTAGCTGCGCTGGCAGCCTTCACAGGATAGAAGAAGCAGAAGAAAGAATAAGACAGTCAAATGTATAGGATATAAAATGAGATGAATATATAGTTTAACATAACATATAGTTTTTGTGCATTTGTAAGACAAGTATACAAATCATATTACTATTCACGGATAACATAGAATTATTTATACAATTCCAGCTAGCTGGGCTGGCAGCCTTCACAGGATAGAAGAAGCAGAAGAAAGAATAACACAGTCAAATGTACAGCATATAAAATGAGATGAAGTAATGGTCAGAGAGACTGAAATAAAGTTAAGAAAAGCTCCTAACTGAAAACAAAAACAGGCCCAGATGCAGTACCTAACTTCTGGCTAAAAGTATTAACATCTTTACATGAAGATTTAGCCATGATTAAAAACTATTTCTATACACATCCCAAACAAACACCAGCCTGATTAACAACAGGAAAAACAACACTCCTAATTAGTAGCAAACCTGTAAGCTATCCTAAAAGCTATAGGCCAATAACTTGCCTTACAATGACACGTAAACTATACACTGGATTCGATGCCAACAGCGTTTTTAGTCATTTAGAAGAAAATTCAATCATAGCAAAAGGACAAAAGAAAGTCATGTGGAAAAAAGGATCACTTGATCTTAAATAAAGTCATAATGGAGAACTGTAAAAAGGGGAAGATAGACAGCAAAAAAGCATTTGACAGTATTCCACATTCATGGATAAAAGAGTGCTTAAAATGTATAAGATACACCCTACACTAATCGATTACATTACAGTAATCATGAAATAGTGGCAAACCACTTTGCAGTTAAGACACAATAAAGGACAAATTATTACTCCAAGGATAAAAAAATTCAAAGGAGATATTCCAGGGTGACTGTCACTGCTGCTCTTTTGTCTTGCCCTTAACCCATTAAAGTGTCTACTTAACAGATTAGGTCAGCGCTACAATTTTGCTCCCAGAAAACAGCAAAGTGCAAAGGCTTCTCATTTTTTTTTGTATACGATTAAGCACAACTACAAGGGGCCAAAACTTTTTCAGATGATATAAGAATGTCTTTTCATCTTGATAAATGTGCAGAAGCAACCTCTAAAGCAGGAAAGCTGCAGCACCAAGAAAATATCAGTTTGGGACAGAAATGTGACATAAAATAAACTGGCAAGAGGGAGTGTATGAATATTTGGGAATAATGAAGGCTCAGCAATAAAACATGAACACATGCAAGCAAAACTTATTCATATTGTGATGACTAAAATTAAAACTGAAATCACCACTGAGATCCAGAAAGAAAGTGCAAGTTACAAAACAATTTGTTCTTCGTGTCCTAAATTACAGTTTTGGAGTAACTGACTGGTCCCAAAATGTGTTGGATTTGTTGGACAGGAAAACAAGAAGGATTCTTCATGCTCATCAAATGATTCATAAAAATCAGTGCATACCAAGAGTATATATTCTCCATTCTGTAGGAGGTATGGGCCTTCTTGAAATTGATTACATGCCTATATAAATCTACGATCATGGGACTGCATACATATTTGCTGCCTCACAAGACCCAAAAATGTGAAAGTTCAAAACATGAGGAGAATAAGTCTAAGATGACTCCCCTGCTTAATTTAGCAGAAGCATATCGGTGTCAAGCAGGAATGGAAATTAAACCAGAAGATAGAAATCAGGCAGCAAGTGAAAGTGCCAAAAAACAACAACAAAAAAAAGAATATAAGGTAAAGAATCAGATGAGAAAGCATGAAATATGGAAAATGCATAAATACAGCTGCAAGTGTAGAAAACTCTTGAAACAACCTCATGTTGATTAGGATCGAACACAGGAATGGTTAAGGAGAGGTGAATTTAAAACAAAAGATGAAAGGTTAATATTGGCGGCCAAAGAAAGCAGACTGCATACACATTGGTTTACAAAATCTATTGAACATGTGGGAGAAACAGACAAATGTAGGTTTAGTAAAACCGAACTTGAAACAGTCACACATCTTGTTGCTGGTTATGAAATTCTAATAGTAGAAGGAAAGACTGCTGAAAGGCATAATAATGTGGCAAGACTGATGCACTGGGGATTGTGCAAACATTATAATACTGAAGTAGTTAAAAAACACTGGAAACATGAGTTACAAAGCATTATAGAAAATGACAAAGTTTATAACACATGGGATCACCCACTACCAACAGTTCAAAAAATAGATGCGAGATAACCGGATATAGTAGTCTATGAAAAGAAGGCAAAAGTAACATTGATCATTGAAATTGCTACAACCAGTGACTCCAGTGCCTTACGTACAGAGACACAAAGTCATAAAATACCGTGTTTTGCAGGCAGAAATGATGGCAGTGTGGAAAAGGATACCCAGACAGTTCCAACAGTAGTAGAAGCAATGGGTTTTACAAAAAAGAATTTACAGTCATACTTATATATGTTACTGATACATGTAACACTGTATGACTAATAGAAGGAGCCATTGCTGGGCACATTGCAGGTGTTGTGAAGAGCACTTCTGGCTAACATCAAAGACTGAAGCAATACTAATTTCATGAACTTTAATCATACTTTGACTTAGGAATGGGGTCCTTTTCCATCAGAGTATTAAAAATTCAAAAGAGTTAGAGAAATTAAAGACAAAAATCACTTGTAAAAAGGTGGCTTTTTTCAAGGGAGATCTCTGCAGTGTTAAATTGGTTGGCTGCATTCTTCTGAATCATGGAAGGATTGTACAGCCTAGTCTGTCTTATGACTCAAAGGGTATTACTGACAACAATATGTGAATCTATTTCCTGTTTCTTCTCCAACAAGGTTGTTGTCATCAGATCTGCTCTTCCATCACTGGAACCCATGGGTCCTGCTTTAATGCTATCCTGTCCATTTACAGGTTTTTGGATGGTGCCTGACATTTCTGATTATGGTGAGTCCATGGCTATTAATTTAGCTTGTGACAGCCTCTCTACCACAGAACCTCAATCCTCCCCAGTAACTCCAGTGAGAGACAGTCACCAAAAACAGAAATAGATTTATGCAGTATTTTTAGATGCAGCTCTTTGCATCAAGCATAGTTTTCCCCAAGAGCACACAGATAGCATGGTCTGGACCTAGGACTGGACTATCTGTCTCTCCAGATCCCAAGCAAGACTTAGTTTGGAGCACTGTGTCCCATTTCCAAGTAGCTGACATGCCCACACCTGGGTATTTGATTTCACACATAGACATACTCCTGGGAAAGGCTGGTACCCTTTCTACCCAGGCTATAAGGTAACCATGCTGCCACCAGTCAACCAGTCTCAGATTCCTACAATGGTATCCAATTATACTGAAGAAAATCAATACTAATATAAATGATAGAGTGTAACCAAAGTAGCAAGGATTTTCAGAGTGGCCAAGGCATCACTAAAGTAAGCACAAGTACTCTCAAAATGTTAAATGTGAACTCTAAAAGACCAGCCACAATCAAAGGTATAAAAATATTTAATAATAAATAATAAAACAGAAAACATGAGAATACTAAATATCTAAGTACAATAAACGCCAGAGTTTCAGTCACTGGAGAAATAAAAATAACACAGTTGGACAAATTTACACAGATGCAGAGAAACAATACTTAAATAATCTCACTGTATTTCCTAACTATATAAAGAATAACTGTTCCTTAGCTAACTTAATTTATTCAGCAAGGCAAGATGAGATGCTGAGATGCTTACTTCCACAAGGCAAGGTGATGAGCTTCTAACAGAAAACAAAACAAACTGTTGTGAAAGTTCCATCCTCTCAGTGCTGGTAATAGAATGACATCACATTTGATCACCTGACTCTGGTGCAATACACACTCAGAGCTTTGCTAAGATCTTTTGCAGCATTTGAAAGCTATAGAACAATTTCAAAAACTTCTACTCTTCCCTTCCAGGATTCTTTGTTTAAACATATACCTTTAATCGGTTATAATAACACTATTGGTACATTTTACAAAAGCATCTCTACAAGTCAGTGTGGCAGTCAAATGAAACAAACCAATCTACAAAACTCCAACCAACCATCCTGGCATATGCCATACATGCACTGCCCTATTCTCCCTGGCACAGATGGCAATATCTCACATTATCACATAGGTATATGAATAACAACCTATGGATTGGATCAGGTGATTATGCAAGTCCTGATATTCTGAGACCAGTGATTTTCCAAATACTGCTTAGGTCTTTGAGATAAGGTATCCATTTCACTGGCAATAAAATAGGGTTTGGTTATCCCTGTGATGAAGGGAGATACTGCTAGAACAGCTATCCAGAATTTAAAATAACTATACGTCATTTGTAAATATCAGCAACATTTATATAAGATGCTTGTGTTACAAATGTATTAGAACTTATGTGTACATCAAACTGGTTTGTAAAGACGCGTGTTGAAAAGATATTTAAAATAAAATGTTTGTGTTTAAAATGGATCCACAGTGTGCCCTACTAGAAGAGAACAGAACTGTACATGCACTATTGTAACTGTTTAATTGTATATATTTTAACAGTGGAAACTGGAATACATGAGATTAACTTCAGTCCAGCAAATTTTATAAAAACAATTGAAATTAAATTACTTTATGGCTAGGCTACAAAAGATGTTATCTTTCAGTTTTCAATGCAGCAAGAGACACAAATGTCTGTACTAGGAAACTTTCTCTATTGTCTTTAGGGTGAACTAATTACTAGTCTTAAAATGTGGAGGAATGTAATTGTTTTATGTCTTCTAGCATCTGCCAGAGATCTGAAGAGAAGCCCTTGTCTGTATATTTTTACAGGTAGATGCTAAACGCTGCCAGCTTAATCAATGGTTGTTTTGCTTGGGAACTAGGAGTCAGATAAAAAGAAGTGATGTCATTCTGCAAGCTATTGTAGCAGTAATATTGTAGATCTTAATTTGAGAGGTCTCCTAGTGACACAGAACATACCATATTCTGTTTTATTCCTGACAACAAGAAGAACCATACATCAAACATCTGCTTTGCTCTATTAGTAAGTTCTTAGGTTATAGTACAATTCTCTTAGATACTGTCAGGAATATAGTAAAGATTAGTTTAGATATTTTCTCTATTTATTTGAGACTGTCCCGCAATGTTGTTTTAAATATTTCCTGTGGTATTGAACTCTGATGTCACTGTGAATATATATTTAGTGGTGGCTTGTTTGTTTATTATTTATTATTAAATATAAATTTAAACCTTTCATTGTGACTGATCTGTGTAAAGATAATTAAGTTTTGAGAGCACTTGCATATTTATCTGATGATACTGTGTGGGCCACTCTTAATAGCCTTGCTATTGGTCAAACTACCATTTGTGTTAATATTAATATTACACAGTAAGATTAGGCACCCTTCCTTAAGCCTTAAAGTAGCTGATAAGGCGTTGACTGGTGGCAGTGGTAACTACTTTATTGTCTGGGCAGAAGGGGGCATAGCTACTAAACCTGTGACAGCATTTCCCAGATGTTTGTGAGTGTGTGTGTGTGCGTGTGTGTGTGTGTGTGTGTGTGTGTGTGTGTGTGTGTGTGTGTGTGTGTGTGTGTGTGTGTGTGTGTGTGTGTGTGTGTGTGTGTGTGTGTGTGTGTGTGTGTGTGTGAATCAAACCTCAAAGAGTGTGTGTGTCAGCTACATGGGCAGGAACAAGAAGCACTGGCTGGACAGAGAGGGTGCTGGAGGTCTTTGCTTGGTGTGTGTGTGTGTGTGTGTGTGTGTGTGTGTGTGTGTGTGTGTGTGTGTGTGTGTGTGTGTGTGTGTGTGTATGTGTGTGTGCATGAATCAAACCTACTTGGGCACGAACAAGAAGCACTGGTTGGACAGAGAGGGTGCTGTAGGTTTTTGCTTGGTCAATAAACTCTATAGCTGTGCCAAAGAGTGTGTGTGTCAGCTACTTGGGCAGGAACAAGAAGCACTGGCTGGACAGAGAGGGTGCTGGAGGTCTTTGCTTGGTGTGTGTGTGTGTGTGTGTGTGTGTGTGTGTGTGTGTGTGTGTGTGTGTGTGTGTGTGTGTGTGTGTGTGTGCGTGTGTGTGTGTGTGTGTGTGTGTGTGTGTGTGTGCGCGCGCATGAATCAAACCTACTTGGGCAGGAACAAGAAGCACTGGTTGGACAGAGAGGGTGCTGTAGGTCTTTGCTTGGTCAATCACCTCTATAGCTGTGCCAGTGGGGAGTCTTATTGGGGATCTAGAGGAAGAGGGAGAAACCAGCCCCAGACTGATTGTGGTCTCTGTGTGCTCTTGAGATAAATTGTGCTTGATGCAGAGAGCTGCATCTGGAAATACTGTGTGTGTACTTGTCATCCTCCCAGTGTACATCCCCCACAGGTGCCAGTGGTGAGGACCTAGCCTCCTTGATTACTGGTCCAGTGGTGGGTCATCACAACTGGTCACAGTGCTGGGATCACATCACTTACTGGGATTCAGTGGTGTGGATATTGAACTCCTGTACACAATAAATAGTGGTCACTAAAGAAGGTGTTTGTACTCTCAAGCAGCCACATGGTAGACATTCAGAGTTTGACATCAAAATAGTTTTATTTATTTTTTTGTTAGCTTAGTTAGTCAGGGAAGCAAGCAAGGATGTCGGCAGAGGATTATGGCAAGCTGACAAGGAACCACTTGGCTGAGATGTGCCAATTCAAAGGACTGGGGCATGCCAACCTGACTAAAGGAGAAATGATTGCGGTCTTAACCACGGCTGCATTACAGACAAGCAACCAAGAAGACAGCCAGACTGGTCTTGGGGATGTACAACTCTCAAAAAATGGACAGTTCAGTGTTGCCTCAGAGGACTTAAAAGTCCATCTGGAGTTAAAGAGACTTGAACTGGAGGCCAAACATTTGGAAATAGAATCAACAGATAGACTTGAGACATTTGGAGGCCGAAGAAATTGAGAGGCAGAGGCAACATGAAAAGGAGATGCTGACTCTTCACCAGGGTCATGGAGGTAATGGAAAAGGGAATAACTGAAGCCCAGAAGCAATAAAGGTCAGTAAATGTCTTTCACAATTTACAGAGGTGATAATTTTGATAGATTTATTCATGTGTTTGAAAGGGTATGTAAACAGTACAATGCTGACCAAGGGCTCTGGGTACAGTTCCTGACCCCCTTACGCCATGGTAAAGCTTTAACTGCTGGTTCTAAATTGTCTAATACTGATTGCTTAAATTATAATACAGTTAAAAAATGTTTATTAGAGTGTTTTAAATTAACACCTAAAGCTTATAGAAAACAGTTTTGTGAGCATAGACGTAAGACATATGAAAGTGTGTGTGAATATATTGCTTAGTTAAGCACTTATTTTCATAGGTGGGTGAGTAGGTGTCAGATCACCACTTTTGAAGGGCTGGCAGACCTTTTGGTGTGGGAACAAGCCCTTGGCACTTATTATCTGGAATATCAAAACACTCTTTATCTTTCAGGTAGGAGAGGGCATGCTCTCTGATGGAACACATCACTGCCTTCTGGAAGTGTAATTCTTTGACTTGCAAGATATAGTACTACAATTTTTATAATTTTTCCTTTTAAAGACTTAATTAGTGGCAGCCAAGACTTATATTACATAGTAATCATCCAAGGTCCAAGGCTGCAGGAATCCACACCTGCAAAAAGTGAAGCATGTATTTTTGCTCCACGCCTTCTTGTATTCCTATAACACACAGGTTATTCCTCTTACCTCAGTTTTCCTGGTCATCTGTCTTCTTACTCAGGGATTGATACAAATCCAATAAAAATGTAATTTGATTTTTCAGCTTCCTCCAAGTGTAAACAGAAGGTTGAGGTGATTGTTTCCAACTGTATTTGCATAGATATAGAAACAGATATATATATATATATATATATATATATATATATATATATATATATATATATATATATAAAACAATATAAATAAACTGCCTGTACTTCTGTATGCAAACTACATAGAACTTGGACTATGAACATTGGCTTGCGCTACAAAGCTGGTGATGGTACTCACTATAGCACATATATGGGAGCATGTGTGCACATGGGGAGGGCTAGTGATGCGAATATTCACATCAGCCACTTGGAGGGGGCTTAGGGATTAACATAAATGTCCAGCAGTAAAATGTTAATGAGGGCTTTTTGTGGACTCTAGGACAGATCAGGGAGTGGCATTGGCAGTGGAGTAGTGAGACATTTGCCCAGCTGTAGAGCTGCAGAGATGGGTCATTTGTGGTACTGGTCCTTTCCTCTCCTCGGGCTACTGGTTAGGAGTGCATAAAGTACAGCAAATTTTAAATTTTTTGGAAAAAGGCATACTTGTCTCTGCTTACTTAAAGCATATATTCTACAGTTCATCTCTTACTTTCTGTATTTATCCAAGATTATTAAGATTGTCATCTAATTTTCTCCTGTCATTAGGATATTATCCAGGTAGCATTATGCATTAGAAGTTCCTTGAAGTACTTTGTTTACTGAATGTTGCCAAAACAGAGGCATATACCTCATCCACAAGTTACTATTTTGTACTGCACCATGTTGATACAGGGACCCAAAGACCTACCAAGCAGGCCCCTTACAGGATGCCTGAGCAAGTCAGACAGACTCTGAGGGAGGAGATACAGAAGAAGTTGGAATTGGGAGTAATCCCAGAGTCCAGCAATCCCTAGGCCTCCCCAGTGGTGCTGGTACCAAAGAAAGATGGCAGCACCAGGTTCTATGTGGACTACAGAAGACTAAATAGTCACACAGAGTCAGATGCTTACCCCATGTCTAGGACAGATGAAGCCTTAGATAAGCTGGTTGGGGGCTAGGTATCTGACCACTACCAATCTGTCCAAGGGCTACTGGGAAGTGTCCTTGACTCCTAACACTAGACAGTGGTCAGCCTTTGTGACTTCTTTCAGCTTGTATGAGTTCATGAAGATGCCCTTTGTGATGAAAAATGTACCCGTGACTTTCCAGAGGTTGATAGATCATATCCTAGCAGGAGCAGGAGATTATACCCTTGTTTACCTGGATGATACTGCCATCTACAGCCATTCGTTGCAAGGGAACCTTCAGCACTGTTACTACCTACTATCTAGCAAAACCACAGCCAAGTGAATAGGCTTGCAGAATCAGTGGGGAAAGAAGACCCTGCTGAGCTTGACTCTAGCCTGGCACTGTGAAGAGACACTAAAGGTGTAGAATAAGTGGGAGACCTCAGCCACTGGTGAAATACTACTACTCTTTTAGTTTTCTCATGTACCTGGTGAGGTGTGGGAGGTGGGCCTCACAGGGCTCTTGCTTCTGGCTCCAAACACCTGGGCATCCAGGCATGACCTGCTCTGGGGGCACTGTCGTGTGGGGGGTTTGACTGGGGCAGTACACCTGTCAAAGAGTAATGCAATTATTATAAGGGGAGCTCAGGAAGGAAAGAAATCTCCCATGGAGCAGAAGGGCAAAAGCTTGCTTGATCTTGATTTTCAGTATGAATGCAAACCATGAAAGTGGTGCCTCATGATCCTTCTGGCTTTTTGGGTTTTAAGCAGGAGGTTTCTGATGAAGTCTTGTTTTCATGGCAGACGAAAAGTGCTTAAAATAAATGTTTTTACTTTAGCCCTTGCTTTCTTGGACAAGGTTTCGTTTATTGTCTCAAGTAGAATTACTGAACTGTTTTAACGGTCGGAAGATTTCGTTTACTGGACTTGGTTTGTGTTTTACTTAAAAGTTTGTTCGTGGTCTTTCGTATTCATAGTTTAATATGACTTTAAGAAAGAAAGAAACAGTTTCTGATGAAGTCTTGTTTTTATGGCAGATGAAAAGCACTTAAAATAAATGTTTTTACTTTAGCCCTTGCTTTCTTGGACAAGGTTTCGTTTATTGTCTCCAGTAGAATTACTGAACTGTTTTAACGGTCGGAAGATTTCGTTTACTGGACTTGGTTTGTGTTTTACTTTTAAGCAGGAGGTGTCAGAAAAGTTATCACAGGGATAATTGGCTTGTGGCAGCCGAGTGTTCATAGCGACATTGCTTTTTGATCCTTTGATGTCGGCTTTTCCTGCCATTATGAAGCAAAATTCACCGAGTGTTGGATTGTTCGTCCACTAATAAGGAATGTGAGCTGGGTTTAGATCATCATGAAACAGGTTAGTTTTATCCTGCTGATGATGTATTGTTGCACCAGTAATCTTGCTCAGTATGAGAGGAACCACAGGTTCAGACATTTGATGTATGTGCTTGGTTGAGGAGCAAATGATGTGAAGCTTCAATTTTGGGATTATGACTGAATACCTCTAGGTCAGAATGCCACCTAAACTTAATGATACCACACAGCTGTAGATCTCCACATGGCCAAGGATAGCTGGCTGCAGGGTCATTGACGAGTACAGCTTGCTACTGGGTCTAAGCACAGACGGAAGAGGGCCACCTCTCTCCAGCAGTGCACCACATGCTAAATCCTGGCAAGACCACCTTCAGAATATCAGGGAGGTGGTGGGAAGACTGCAAAGGGCAGGGTTGACCATCAAGTCCCATAAGTGTCAGGTGGGTATGGTAGATAGTGACGGGAGTGGTAAGATCAGGCCTGAACCTGCCAAAATGGAAGCCATTTTAGGCATGGCCTACCCCTGTTATCAAAAAGCAGTTGAGGGCATTCTTAGGGACAGTGAGGCACTGTAGAAAGTTTCTCCCCAATTATAGTACAATAGCTGCTCCCCTCACAGACCTGACAAGGAAAAATATCCCAGATAAGGTAGTGTGGACCTCAGTATGTAAGCAGGCATTCTAGAAGCTTAAAGGAGCTTTGGGTTGGCCCCCTTGTCTTAGCCAGTGCAGATTACAGAAAAGAATTTGTTGTGCAGGTAGATGCTTCAAACTGTAGGGCGGGGGCTGTACTTAGCCAGGTTTCCTCAGAGAAAGAAGAGTACCCAGTGGTATATGTCAGCCATAGACTTCAACCCAGAAAGGAATGTTATGCAGCTGTAGAAAAGAATGTCTAACCATACTATATGCACTGCATATAATTCAGCCTTATCTGTATGGAAGGAAATTCACTGTAGTTACAGACGACAAGCCCTTAATGTGGCTGATGTCATTCTCCTGGGGCAGTGAAAAGTGGTGCAACACTGATGCCCACTGCATCTCATGTCCACAGCTTTTTAATGGGCGTGTGCAGGGACAGGAGCACAAAATGGGAAAGCACTCTCTCAGCAGCAGTATCAAGCTGCCCCAAGATGCTTCAGTCAGCACAGTGGCCCTGAATATGACTGGACTGAGTCCAGAGCAGACCTCTCAAATGTACACTATGAGGAACATTCCTCATTTTGAGTCTTAAACAGTCCATGTACCGTGCAGTTCTACATTGAAAGAGTCTGTCACATATTTAGTGCTAATGTGTGTTTTTTGCAACTTATATCCATAGTAAATTATACAGAATCATATTAATTAATCAAAATAACATTTTATAAATAAAGCTTGTTGAAGTTATTAGCAAGCTATTAGTAAGTGTTCCACATTTTGCCCATTTGGTCCACATTATTAGAGGTGGTATTCCACATTTTCGAGATGGAAGGCTAATAGCTGTGACTGAGAGGAGGTAATGGTCAGTTGTGAGGGTGAATCAAAAGGGATAAAATGTGCAAATCAAAGAAGAAAAATATTAAATATTATGCAATAAGTCTCCAGGCATGGATTTTCCTCCATTTGTCTTTGCTACGACAAATGATGTCTTAACCGTCTGTTTCTGTGTCTGGACAGACAGAGAAACAGGCACAGGCACAAAACAGACACACCTGTGCACCCACACATGCACCCGCATAGATAAAAACACACAGGCACAGACACAAAAATACAAACACATACCTGAATGTGTGCATGAGCAGGCACATGTACACAGATACATATCATTACAGTTTTGATATCAGGCAAGAAAAGCAACCTTTGATCATTCTAAAAGCTATTCTACTTAAATATTTTATAGAAAAGATATACTTAACTAATCAGAAGTACATTATTTTTATTGATGTAAAATAATGCACTGTGATGATTGTTGACTTGTTTCAGATAGGCAAACTCAGAACTATATAAAAATGTCATCTAAGAAACATGAATATTATTCTAGTTTTTTAGACATTGATAAAGTCTTTGTCAGTCTAAGCTGCTACTTTCTGTTCCAGGATTTACTGAAATTTAACACTCTGTTAAATTAATAGGTAATGTTTATTCTGGTTTCAAACTCAAAACATGACATTTCCCCTTCGAGAGGCATTAAGCAGGTAGAAATGTGTCTTATTTTTATTTATTTTTTTTATATAGCTAAAATCATTGCCTACCAAGTTTATGGAAAAGCTTGAAGTTAAACACTTCTCTTCTACAAACAACAACCTAGTACTTTCTTTCTTTCATGATGATTTTTTATTTTTTCTATCATCATGTCGAATCTATTAATTCACTAACTACTTCAGGTATCCCCTTAGGCTATTAAATGAGCAGTGACAAAATTGCAAAGCCATACATTAGCTACTCCTTCTCCTTTTTTAGGGGGGGGGGTCTAGTTTAACTAGAAAAGCTTAAGCTTTAAAACAGTTCACATAATCTTACTCTGCATGGTATTTCAATTAACACTGTTGATTTTATAACACAGCAGTGTTAGAAAAAAATAAGAGCCTGACTTTGCAAACTGTAAGCATCTTCAAAGAAGAAAAGCTTTACAAATTATGATGAAGCCTATATGCAGGGTAGACAATACATTTACACTACAAAATTTCAAATTAACAACAACGAATACCAGAAAATTTATTTGTGACAGTTAAATCCCTTAGATAGAGCTGTTCAACAGGTTTATAAAAAGACTTTGAAGGCTGGTAAACCACTTAGAGCTGTCAAACAGACAGTAGGTAGAAATATAGTTGTCCTTTGTAGAACTAGTAACTTTAAAAGCTGTTAAACACTTTGCTCTGCTACATTTTCATTTATTAAATCTGTCAGAGTGAATTTATAATGGCTGTTAGAAGTTCTTTTGTCTTCTGCTACTGTCATTGTTGACTGCTACTTTCTTAAGCTAAATCCTAGCATGAGACCCAGTCTTAACAGCACTTAAAAAAAGCATGTTAAGAACCTTTCTGACATCAAAAAGGTGCTTAATAAGTTTATCTTTTTCCATTTGTAGAGTGTAGTTGTGCTACTTTATGCACTACATGTTACTTAGCAGCATAGCTTAGTCTCTTGCTGGACCTATCCACCAACAAGAAGACCTGGAAACAAATCAGAGTTATTGAGACCATAGGTACAAGTCTACTTCCCATATTCATGAAAAAACAGGTTGCAATGTTCTACTCCCACATTCTACATCCTGTCCTTCTTAACATATCCATATTTAATGTACTTGCAAGGATTTAAGTGTCAGCTTTCTGTGACTAAGACTTGAATGTTCCCACCTTCATCACAGGCAGGATGTTTGTTGTAGGCTTAATGTATCTTTATTTACTGAGGCCAGACTCTCTCAGATGGAAATTAATGAATTCATCTCACTATTTGTCCATCCGTACTTCCATCCTTGGTTGATCAGGTTAGCCCCACCAGGCCAACAGCTTCTTTTCAGGGGAAACCCGAGGTGATTTTTATATTGCCAGGAGAAATTTGGTCAGGGCATCGGGGAACTTCCCGTACTCTTTTCATCTGAGGAAGTGTTGCACACATAACAGCAGGAGGCTGCTGTTCCTGGTGCTGAAAATGCTGTATAGTGTAATGGTTTCCTAGGTGAATTGCTTGTAAATACGATCAATGTTGCGATCAATGTTGAAGAATTGGAGATTGAAAATGTGGCTTTGGGGAGTCAAATAATGGATAATATTAATCCTGAATAAACAGCTGGTCATATGACAAAGGAAGTGATGTCAAGATATAAAAAGAAGGAAGTTAGCCCTGTTCCTGTTTGTCAGTCAGTCCAAGGATCTAACAGTGTACTGCAAACACTAACAGATGTCCCAAGTGTTACATAAGCTACTGTTGTGAAGAGTTTGCAGAATTAACTTGTTAGGAGCAATACAAAAACAAATCCATTACCTGTGGTACTCATTTTCACCCACTAAAGACATTGTTATTGACTGATATGTTGTTTGGGACATTATTGTTGCTCCTTTGTGTTTTCAATTAAAGACATTCATGCATTTATACATGTGGGAAAGGACAATCATGCATTTATACATGTAAGTAAGGACACCTTTTATGATAGTACCTTTGAGACTGGTGAGACTACAGATCAATTTTTAGAGCAGGCTGATTTGAAATGTTTGTGTCAGCCATGGGTGCAGTATACCCTTACAGTCAGAATACGAACTTTAAAAGAAAACTGATTCTACAGTTTAGAACTACAGACATTAATGGTACTTTTATTAGTCTGTATTTCTTATTTCACTATGAACATGTTTTTGATATTAAGAAAATGCATAATAATAGGGGATTGTGGAATGGGTCTTGGGAAATGTGGGTTTTCTTATCTAATCAGCAAGGTAAACTAAAGCATGTTCCCAATGTCATTCCTATTTATGATCATAGATCATATGTGTAATACAAAGTGCAGACTAAAATGTCTTTTTCTTTGTGGTTCCTTATCACATCTGATCTCCTGGCGAAAAGTTTATAGCACCACATATCAAGGCTGTGCAAAAAAAATGTTCCTCTTACCACTTATAATATGTTTTAAGTATTAGATATAGAAGAGATGCCTGACAGTGATTCTGAACTTACTTTGCAAACAAAAGCAGAATCAGTAAGGGAAGAGAGGGCAACAAAGTGGGAAAAGGAGGGTGATAGCAGTGATGATACATGAAGTTCTGGAAATGGACAAATACAGTACCACTATTGGTAAGATTGTACATAAAAGTAAGATGAGACAAGGGGCTAGTAAATATTCTGTTAAAAAGGCAAAGGATAATCTTGTTATTAGCAATTTAAATGTGAACAACTTGATTAGTGAACATCACAGATTACAGATTTACATTTTTGTTTAAGGACAGAGGCTGATGTTATCTGTTTACTTGATATAAGATTATTACCGATTTACAAAAAAAAAAAAAAAACACAGATTGGTTATTTCAGGGCATAAATTTGTTTAGAACTTTGGAAGAAAAGAAAACTTGCATATTTTCTGTCCCTGACCTAGCACTCTTGTGTGGGGTCATTTACTGCACTGTTATAACTTGATATTACTTGTGAACCTCTGCTATCTCTGTAAAAAACAAAAACAAAAAAAAAATCTTGCTTTTTTCCCACTTTTCTGAGAGTTAAAAAAGTTCAGTTGCAGGCTTGCTGTTCCTGAACTGTTTGAAAGTTTCTGTGAGGCCATTTTTGCTTGGGCTGAAGGAGGGTCTCTGTGTTCATCAGTGGCAGTGACTAACATTGAGCAGCTTCCCTGCCCCCCGTGGAGGTGGTTACTGACTTGAAACTGTAGTTTTATTGGCCACTAGGGGTCATTTCCATAACTCCTTCATCTTCCTCTCTTAAAACCTAGTTGCCTCGTGGTTTGAGCGTCTTTTCAGGCTTGTTGGCTGTTAGTGAAGCACCCTCCAAGAGGAAAAAACGCTGAGAGAAGAAGGGAGCCACTTTTGAGATTTTAAGTATTTTTCTCTGTTTATTTGCTAAGTTTTTCTGCATAGCTGCCTAGCTTGAGCATTTTCTGGCTTGTTAAACTTGATTTCTGTATTAGTAGCTGTATTTAGAGCACAACCAAAAGCTGTTTGCTGAATTTCCTGTTTGCACTTAATTTTAAATCGTCTTTTTCTTAAAACTTGCATATTTTCTGTCCCTGACCTAGCACTCTTGTGTGGGGTCATTTACTGCACTGTTATAACTTGATATTACTTGTGAACCTCTGCTATCTCTGTAAAAAACAAAAACAAAAAAAAATCTTGCTTTTTCCCATTTTTCTGAGAGTTAAAAGTTCAGTTACAGGCTTGCTGTTCCTGAACTGTTTGAAAGTTTCTGTGAGGCCATTTTTGCTTGGGCTGAAGGAGGGTCTCTGTGTTCATCAGTGGCAGTGACTAACATTGAGCAGCTTCCCTGCCCCCCGTGGAGGTGGTTACTGACTTGAAACTGTAGTTTTATTGGCCACTAGGGGTCATTTCCATAACTCCTTTATTTGTCCTCAGAGGAGTGGTTTAAGGCAGTAACTTGTAGTTTATTGGCCATTTTGGGTCATTTCCTGTCTTTTCCAGCCCCCTGCTATAAAGCACGCTTTAGCGCGCATTAGCCCGATTTAGCGTGGAGTTGCTACCGTTGCACACTAGGGCAGCGCCGGTTAAGCAGGTTTAAACTATTCGGGCTACCTAAAGTCCACTCTTCAAATTTTCCCTTAAAACTACCTTCCTCGAACTATACTACTGATCTAATCAGCGTATCCTATAATTAAAAAGATCATCTCTACTTGACTCCAAGTAGACTATTCTCTATCTGTTAAACGTAGCACTTGCTCCTACAGTACTTATTACCTTGATGCGGCACTCTTGTCATAGATAGTACCCCAAAAAGGCAACCCCCCATTTCTCGGTCACCCACGTCCCCCGGAATCTTTTTAAAGTTTTTTGTCTATTCCTTCTAGCATGTCGAGGGATCAGTTGCTAGTGTCCTCTCCTGCTCAGCTGGTGAACCTGGGAATATTGAGGCAATGTTACAATTGCCTCATGTACACAGACAACCCTCTCCTCCTCCCACAAAACACAAATACATGCGAGAGATGCAACTATACGGCCAAACTGGAGGCTGAGCTCTCTCAACATAGGACTGGCAAGACCAGTCAGGAGGAGAAGGTTACCACACACACTATAGACCCAGTCTCACATAGTACCATTACAACCTCAAATCATACACATAAACACACAAAGACATACTGGAGGCTCTGATCAAAAATCTACCAAAACAGCAGAGGCCACCAAAGCAGACACCCAAACAGCCACCACCTCAGAACACAACACCTGCAACACATAGACCTCACAGTCAGAGTGTCAAACAGCCACAGCCCTTAAGGCCAAACACAATGCCAGACACACTAGTCATTGGTGACTCCATAGTCAGACACACTGACGCCCCGCTCACCAGACTGAGTAAGGAGAAGGTCACAGTAAGCTGCCTGTCGGGCGCTAGAATCCGCCACATAACGCAAGCACTCAGGTCTCTCAACAGCAGGTACAAATATGACTCAGTCATTGTCCATGCTGGTGTAAACGACCTGAGACGCACCTCCTTGGACTACATGAAAAGAGACATTGAGGAGCTCTCTGATTATGTAGCCCAGGCAGGTATGACCCTGACCTTGAGCAGTATCCTACCTTCACCAAGAATGATGCCACAATACGGAGATAAGATGATCAGCTTTAACAATTGGCTTAAACACTGGTGTCATTCAAAGGGGATCCAGTGTCTGTCTGCCTGGGATGACATGCTGGACAAGCCACGCTGCTTCAAGGGACGGCTTGCACCTGCCACCCTGGGATTCCGGATATTGGCAAAGGCTCTTGCCACCCCATAGTGCCTTTTTAGGCAAGGCACAAATTCTAAACCTACCACCCTAGAACACAGAAAAGGAAAAAAACTAAGGGTAATGCTGCTCAATGCCAGAAGTCTAAATCTCAAAATGCACGCACTCGAGGCCCTTCTCAGTATGGAGAACATCGATATCTGTGCTGTGACAGAAACCTGGTTCAAGGCTCCTGAGAGCACCCCAGCGCTATCAGGTTTTACCTCATATCATGCGTTCCGCCCCAAAATCCGGACAATACCAAGAAAGGGGGGGTATCCATATTCATCAAGGACACCCACACCTCAAGACTGGTGGCAACGCACGATGCATCGGAGACCATCCAGGTGCAATTAACCATAGGCAAGACTGCTCTGCAAATTGTAGCATGTTACAGGCCACCCTCACAAACTCAGGAACCTCACATGGCCTTCCTGAAAACACTAGAGGGATAAATGTATCACCAAACACCATCATACTAGGTGACTTCAATTACCCTAATATAGACTGGGATCACTACTCAAGCCCAAACACCTAGCCCAAAAGTTCCTGGAATTCATAAACTCAAATTCCATGGAACAACTAGTCACCATCCCCACAAGAGGAGATAACATACTTGATCTCATCATCACGAACATGGGAGCACAATGTTCAACACCGGAGGTGTACCCCTCACTGGTGAGATCAGACCACAAACTAATCTCGCTGGAGGTCCTCATCCCACCCCCACCCGAAATAAAAAAAACCACAGTAAAGAACTTCTCAAAAGCCGACTTCACACTTCTAAAGACTAGTGTGGTCTCCTTTAAGGCCCCCCAGCCGGCGGAAAACAGTACTCAAGCCGCTGAATCACTTACAAATGCCTTCTACCAGCACCTGCAGGACTGCATGGATAAGGCAATCCCAAGCAAAACAAAGACTCTTTGTACCAAAGGCAAGCGTCCAGTCTGGTGGACCCCAGCCATAAACAAACTCTACAACAAAAGGAGGAAGCTACTACAAGATAGAGCAAAATCCTTAAAAGGTAAGACACCCTTGATCACTATAAGTAAAAAACTAAGAGCTCTCATAAAATCATCCAAAGCAAATTTCGAGAGAAAAATAGCTAAAGACTCAAAAGACAATCATAAGGCCTTCTTTAGCTATAGTTAGAAACCTGGGAGGAAACTCCCAGATATGCTCAGAGCTAGTTCAAAATGATGTGAAGATTACTGATCCTACAGACATTGCCAACATACTGGCTGACAGGTTCAGTGCAAACTTCTCCCCCAAAAGGAGAGATATCTATACCAAACGATTGCAGCCCCCAAACATCTCCAGCGCCCAAGTGAGAACTGCTCTCTCCAAAGAAAAACACAGCTTCCATGGGACCTGATGGTGTCCCCGGCTGTGTGCTCCATGAACTCAATGAGGAATTAAACCCACACCTAGGACAGCTGTTTAATCATAGTCTTACCTCTGGATACGCACTCCAGGAGTGGCGCACTGCAACTGTGGTACCACTTCACAAAGGCGGTGCCTCCACCGACCCTGGAAATTACCGGCCCATTAGCTTGACAAGCCTTATCTGCAAAGCCATGGAGAGGATCATAATGGACCTCATAAATAAAGACATAGGGAATTTGCAGACTTTGGATCCAACCCAGTTTGGCTTTGTCAAAGGCAGATCATGCCTTTTAAACTTGGTTGACTTTTTCAAACAGTCACCAAAGCCATTGATGAGGGAAAGGCAGTCCATACAGCCTACCTCGATCTGGCTAAGGCCTTCGATACAATACCCCACTCGGGTATCATTGAAAAACTCATCAGCTTAAATGTCAACCTATACATCACAAGATGGGTTGCAAACTGGCTGAGTGACAGAACCCACAGGGTCAGAGTTGCTGGCGCCATGTCAGACTCAAAGCCTGTCACAAGTGGTGTCCCACAGGGCTCAGTCCTGGGCCCACTCTTGTTTGGCATCTACTTTTCCAAGTACAAGCAAACACGGGAGGGTTATGGCTGACAAAGTTTGCAGATGACTGCAAACTGGGCCATAGTAGAAAACACATCTGACACAGATATCCTTCAGAAGGGTCTCACAGAAACGGATAACTGGTGCCAGAGCCACGGCCTAAAGTTAAATGCCAAAAATGCATAGTCATACCCTTCGGAAAAACAAGGTTACCCCTAGCTACCAAATAGGTGGCAATCCACTGAGCACAGAAGAAGTTATCAGGGACCTGGGGACCCAGGTTGATAGTAGTCTGTCATTCGACACCCATGTAGCTAAAGTAGTTAGGAAGACCTTCTACATTGCCCACCTTATCATGAAGGGATTCTCATCTAGATCAAGGGAGGTCATAGTCTCCCTTTACTCATCACTCATCAGACCAATGATTGAGTACAATGCCCCATTCGAATGTATCTGACCCGACACTTGCAGCAGCTGGAGAGGCTACAAAAGTTCCTCACCAAAAGGATAAAGGGTCTCAAAATCTGTCCTATGCTGCCCGACTGAAAGAACTCCAGCTCTATTCAGTCGCTACCGCTTGCTCAGAGGTGACCTTTGCCTAACATACAAGGCCATGTCAAACCTAGATTTGATGAATATGCTTCACCTCAAAAATCTAGATCCATCAGAGCCACAAGGGCGGAGACTTAAACCTTGACACGGCTATTAATAGGACGTGCTGGAGGGATAGATTCATCACCCAAAGACTCCCTATGCTGTGGAACAAAATCCCGGTACATGTGAGGCAGAGCACCTCGCTGGCCTTGTTCAAGAGAAATCTTGACCAATGGATGGGAGATCGCAGATATACCCCAGGGATTACCTCAGTGTCACTGCTCGACAGAGGCACAGCAAAATAATGGGTATAGTTCCCCATACTAAAGGGGTGGCGTAAGCCACAAAACGATGGGCTAGGCTTGTAAATGCCCTCGGGCAGATAGCCTAGTATGAACCTATGAACCTATGAACCTATGAAGAGATTTATGCTCTGGTATAGGTACTTTGTTTAAATCTAGTATATCTTTGTTAGATGTATGAATTGCTCTTCTAGAAAGAATTCTTATTTGTGATATACAGTCCTGGGTGGGGATATTTAGACTCATTTATGCTTCTACTAGTACAAATTCTAGGAAAGATGTATTTCATGAATTGCAACATTTTTAGGTGTTAATTTTCCCATTACTGTAGGAGATTAGAACTGCCATATAATAGCCGACAAAAAAGTGCAGATGTAAAGTTACTGCATGAGTTATTAGACTTTAACCTTGTCTTCGGACCTTACATACAACCAACTTTTCAAAGAGGTAGATTATCTTCTGAGATTAATTATTTTTCTTATACAGATTCTTTTCTTTAGTTTTGTTCAATTCTTATTCATGCAAATTCAGCTGATCATATGGCATTGCTTTTTGAGCTTGTTAACAATGTATCTAGTTTAATAGTTGGTAAAATTATTAGAAAGTTAAATGGGCGGATAGAAACAACAATCGAATGCAATGAAAACTAGTCACAGTGGTAGACTATGAAGGAAGCCATAAATTGTATTATCCTGTATAAAAACATCTTCTGAGTAAAAATATAATAATTATGAGGTTTCCTTACAGTCTGCAGACATTGACATTTGCCTAGAAAGTGAGAGAGTTTTAGAAACACTTAGAGCTGCTTAAACAGATATCCATTTAGCAAAGCAATTTTAGATTAGAGTGTGTATGTTCCGTTAAGAGCTATTCCAGTCAGTGAGCATGTGCAAGCAAGAGTGCCATTTTGTAGTGAGCAGCCGAGGTGTACACATGCATGTGTGTAGCAGTCAGTCAGTTAGTTAGTTCGTTTAGCTTAATGTTACTGCTCTCCATCCTGATGTGTTTGTGGGTAATAAACTATTTAAATGAACACCCAGCCTCGTTGTCTTATTGAATATACACAAGATGAGTGACATGGTATCAGAATGGGATCCAAAGTAAAGCTTCTTCTTCAAGACCATGAGGCAGGCAGTTACAATTGGAGGAATATACAGGAGTGGATCATCCCTGCTCAAACAACTCGCAAACACGTCAGAAAGACAAATCCAGGTACTAAAACTCATTGAAATTAACTTTTACTCAACAAATATAAAATGAAGCATTAAAACCATTGAAAATTACTTTTTAATTGAATGAAATATTTGAAACTATGCTATATTGATAAAAATACTCTAAATGCTTACAAAAAGTGCTTGAAATAACTTCTGAATTGCATAAAATGTATAAAAAAAAAGGAAAAACAACAATTCTTTTTCACTATATGCATCTTTTTCATATTAACTAAAACTATTCAAGATAGTGTGCAAAGTGTTCACATTTGTGCAGTATTGCAATATAGTTATTTCGCAAAATACAGTAATTTGAAAGGGACTATTGTACAGTTGAATCTTTTCTTGAGTACCTGGTATATCTGTGTATGTGCATTTAAATATAATTACAAGAGTATTTTCTTGGCATGGCAGAAAGATTTTGCAGACCTGCTCCACTTGTACTTGATAATGTTGTTGACAACTGGAGAGTGTTTGAGCAAGAGTACAATATTTTCATACAGGCTGCTTTTTCTGATAAAGATGCATGTACATAGGCATTTATTCTGCTTAATTTAGCTGGTTCAGAAGCCACTAAAAGGGAGCATTCATTTGTGTATGCCCCAGCTGTGTATGCAGGGGAGGGTTCAAAGTGTAATGTTACGTCAGCAGAAATGTTTGCCAAACTAAAAGCTGGTGAGAAGCTTGACCTGACAAAGTATGCAAAGCTTGTGGCTTATGGTGGTGAAGAAATTAAAACCAAAGGCTCAGTAGTGCCTTCATGTTATTCTGCATGGAACAGTTATGACTTGCAATTTTACGTAGTCAAAAGGCACGTACAGTCATTGTTAGGCCTCAGAGACAGTTTAAAAATGGGACTGCTTTCATTTAATGCAGAAGTCTACCATGTAAGCATGTATAACAATGAAAATTTCACCTAAACTCTTTTTCTGACTATGCTGATTTTTCCAAAGAAAGGTAGGCAAACTCCCAGTTGTGTACTCCATGAAGTTAGACCCTGAAGTAAGCCCAGTTATAAGACCAGCACAGAAAGTTCCAGTAGCCTTGAAAGACAGAGTCAAAGCTGAGCTAGACAGAATGGTGCATCTACGTGTACTTTGTCCAGTAGAAGAACAAAGTGAATGGGTAGCTTCCATGATGGTAGATCATAAGCAAAGCTCAGATGATATTAGGATATGTATTGATTCAAGAGATTTGAACAAAGCACTAAAATGACCTCATCATCCAATGCAAACAGTCAGAGAAGTTGCTGCTGTTATGCCAAATGCCACTGTTTTTTCTGTCTTAAATGCAGAGTTCATTTTGGCAAATTTTGCTTGACTGTAAATCTTCATTGCTTAGCACTTTCAGTACAGTGTTTGGAAGGTACAGATTTTTTGAGAATGCCATTTGGGATAACTTCTTCCAGTGAAGTCTTTCAATGTGCAATGGAGACATTTTTTTCTGGCTATCCATGTGCTGTTATAGTAGATGATATTCTTGTAGGAGGCAATGGTGAAGTCGAACATGATAGAAACCTCAGGAAAGTTCTGGAACATGCTTGTGAAGTGAATCTTAAGTTAAATCCTTAGAAATACAAATTCAGGCTAGAAGAAGTTACTTATATGGGTTATTTTTTACCATTTCATGCTTATGGCCAGATCCTTCCAAGCAAACTGCAATTCTTGAAATGCCAGCTCCAGACAATGTGACTTCCTTACAAAGTTTTCTTGGCATGGTCAACTATATGGGCAAGTTCATTCCAGATCTGAGTGCACTTTCAGCACCGCTAAGAGGTGCAGGCAAGCACAGGAGGACTATGGCTGACCAAGTTCGCAGACGACTGCATACTGGGGGCCATAGCTGACTTTCTGGCTGATACAGACATCCTCCAGAAGGGTCTCACTGAGTCGGATACTTGGTGTCAAAATCATGGCCTCAAGCTGAATGCCAGAAAGTGCATAGTCATCCCTTTTGGAAAAAACAAAGTACCCATGAACTACCACATACGTGGTAGTCCCCAAAATACAGAAAATGTAATTAGGGATCTGGGGACCCAAGTAGATAGCAATCTCTCCTTTGATAATCATATTGCCAAGGTGGTTAGAAAATCCTTCTATGTGGCCCACCTAATCACAAAAGGGTTCACATCTAGAACAAACAAAGTTATTGTGCCCCTCTACTCATCACTCATCAAACCCATTATAGAGTACAATGCCCCATTTCGGATGTACCTTACAAGACACCTGCAACAGCTGGAAAGACCACAGAAGTACCTCACCAAGAGGATTACTGGCCTCAAACAGATGCCCTATGCAGCCCGACTGAAGAAACTCCAGCTGTACTCGGTTGCATACCACTTACTCAGAGGTGATCTCTGCCTGACATACAAGGCCACATTCAACCCAGAATTGATGGACAAGCTCCACCTAAAAAAAAAAAAACAAATCCCCAAGAGCCACATGCTCTAGGAATCTAAACCTCACCACAACGATAAATAGGACATGCTGGTGGGATAGATTCCTGTCCCAGTGACTCCCCATGCTTTGGAACAGGATTCCAATCTACATTAGGCAGAGCCCCTCACTGACACTCTTCAAGAGAAACCTTGACGAGTGGCTGGAAAACAGAAATTTTACCCCAGGGATCACTGCAGTGACTCTGCTGGACAGAGGCACAGGCACCTAATGGCTCTGCTGGACAGAGGCACAGGGAACTAATCTAAGGGGGCGGCAAAAGCCAACACATTCTGGCTAGGCTTATAGATGCCCTCGGGCAGATAGCCTAGTAATTACCTATGAACCTATGAACCTATATTTTGTATCTGCTTTAAAACATACTTGGCCATAAGAATCTAAATGTAAATACTTCTTTGCAGCCATCATTTTTTTTATTTTATAACCTACATTCACTTGTCATGCAGCAGTCAATACATATGACCTTTCCAATCAAATAATTACATTATAATATGTCCACAAATTCTAATTATCCTCCCTTTTTTCATTCTGCTTGCCTTATTTACCAACTTTTCTCATTCATATTCACCTTTATTTACACATTCTATACTGTCCACTTCATATACAATAATATTTTGTTTAATATATTCTTAAAATCATCAGTTTTCAGTTGTTGCCTGTATCATTCTGTTCATACATATGTTATGTTCACATATCATATATGTAACACATTCATGCTTGTTTTCTTGAGTCAGGCTGATGGTAAACTTGGTCCTTGGGATATGTGTGCTATCCTGGTAAATACACAAATTAATAAATAAATATGTAAAGAAATAAGGTTACCTAGTAAATATGGGTATGGGAAGATATATGATCATGCAGACCTGACCTATCATTTAACATTAAAAAGAAGAAAAATGCACCAGGAAACTACAGACTGTCAAACAGTTCAACTATATTTATGACATGTCTTAATACATGCAAAAAAAAAGACTTTGCATATACCAGGTACAAGCCTGTCAGCATCAGCATAATAAAAAGTCAAAGAAGGCTATACATACATTCAATTTTTTTTCTGGATATAGATGTTGATATCCCCCACTTGTCAGTATTGCTACTTTTTATTTCAATTTGAGCAAAATTGTCAAACCAGTTTGCTGGTTGACTAGGCAAGGTGATTGGTCATATTTTTATCTTTTTTTTGTTGAACTAGTCATGGGTGTCCATCCCTCAGTAAATCTTTCTGAACCAGACAATGAAATTTATTATTTGTTTGGACAACAAAATGCTGCCTATTAAATTCCTCATGAATGAGATGTTCCAGGGTGGGTATAATTCCAATGTTGAGAAGGGGTGGCCAGTGAATCACCAGACAGGACAGCAACACGTTTTCTGGAAGTGGAAGGGACTTTTGATTACCCTTGTGGTTGACTGGACTTTTCCCTGTGGATGATGATTAAGCCATGCTGGAGCACAAAGATTTAGCAGTTCTTTAGTGTTTAGCTTCGCCTGCATAAATACTATGGAATGTTCTGCAGAGTCAGAAGAAAAAGTAATGTCCTGGCAATGTTTTAGCATTGTATAATGTTTTAGAGTTGCAACAGAATTTTGATAGTAGTAGAATTCCTATAGGACATGTTTTAAATATGGCTGAATATCTGCGCTGAGTCATTACCACTTCCAAATAATCCAAGTATACCCGAAGTTCTTGTACATTTGGCATGAATTCTTTAACCTCCTTAGTATAATCCAAGATAGATGTTTTGCCTGCAAAGTTGAGAAGCTGAAGCATGGTCTGCCTTGTGGATGCTCCTTGCTTTAAAGGAGGTTTAATGGATTAGTGAACTATTTCAATGAAAATTTGATGAGTCAGGTTTAGTGGTCTAGGCAGGAAGGCGTGAGGAAATTGTAGCAGACCATTACCTTTTATGCCTTCCAGAAGGCTAACAAGTCTCAGGTTATTTCCTACCTGCCTGTTGTCAAGGTCACCCACCTTCTTGCAAAGGAATGTAGTAGACTGATGGTCTCTCATTACATCTTGTAGATGGACAGCCTAGCTTGTAGTGGCTGCCTTAAGTTTAGCCATTTAGGCATTTAACATTTGAAATTCCCAATAATTTTTATGGCAAGTGCTTTTAGCTCTGTTGTGACAGTTAATACTTGATTTATTAAATTTACTAGTTTGTCACATCTTTTTTGTCCACTGGGGGGCTGCCTAGGCCAGCTAGGTTCTGTTCAAATCCAGGACTTCCCAAGTTGATACCCATTGTTATTTTGCATCCTTTTGCAAAGCCATTTGAAAACACACACACGCACACACGCACACAAACACACACACACACACACACACACACACACACACACACACACACACACACACACACACACACACACACACACACACGCTGCTGAAGAAAACATAAGGAATGATGCAACCTGGCATATTTTCAGCACAGAGAAAGATTACAGCTGGTAGCAGAAATAACTTTGGAGATAAAAATATTTGCTATTCTTATAGGTTCATAGATTAGTACTAGGCTAACTGTCCTTGTAGACCACTTTAAGCCTAGCTAATTACCCCATGTGAGAATCAAACCCTGCACCTTTTGTTTGTAAAGTCAACACCTTAACTATTACGCCAACCTCCCACCCTACTACTACTGTATTAAATTAAGTGGTATTAGATGAAGGAGACAGTAGAAAAGACCTGGAAGTGATGATTAATAAGAAGTTTCATTTTATAAATAACCCATGACTGGGTGTGGCTATCACAGGATTTATCCATGCTTGGCATGATTTGATCATGACGGCAAAGCCCAAGTGATGAAATAAAGCCAATTATAGGTAAATCTTGTGATACCCATATCCAGGAATGGGTTATTGCTATTATACAATGGCATTATTTATCTTTCTTAAGTAACATCTTCATTTAATGGCACTGTAGTGTTCTTTCTCGTTCTTCAGTGTTTGCTGATGTATTGTGCATGTGTATTGGAGTTATATTCACACACTTGTTCAGGAAAAGCAAAAGAGGAAAGAGAATCTCCACTGATGTTTTTTTCCTGCCATTACAGGCTGTTAATGCAAGAAATCTACACAAAGTCCAACATAATGGGGGGGAGGGTCCAAAAAAAGGGACAGATTATATTGCTGTTGTAAATTTAGAAAGTTACTTAGATAGGAGCTTTTGTGTTAGAGTGCATTTTTCTGAAGGATATGAAGCCCAAACCTCAAATGTCTGAGATTATTTAATGACTTTAAACTACTAAATTATTTCAATTATTTAATGATAGTAGTTTGCCAGAAAACTGCATTTTTATGAGGAAAAGACCAAAACTATGAGGCAAAAATCTGCACATTGTGTGAAAATTTGGACAGTTGAGAGGTACAGGAGTCTGCTGAGACTTTGGTAGGGACAGCACAAAAATAGAGGAAAAAAACAGGTGCATTTCTGTTTCTTTAGTTTTGCAGAATGCACCTAATTTTTCTTGTATTGTAATCTGTCCTCTAAGCATATGGCAACAGAAAGGTCTGACCCCTCAGTGGCCAGACTTTTTTTTCCATTGGTATATGCTAGACTTATAAGTGGTACACTGACTGGGCTGTCCAATCAGCATGCATGTTTTTCAATGGTGATCAGCCATTATTGTATAATTAATAATAATCTATATATGGTAATCAGGAAATGTTATTTGATTATTGGAGACATATTGCACAATAATAATCAGTAGGGATTTGGGTGTGTTAAAGCCACTATATAAAACAGTGGCAAAGCCTAATATTGAACATCGTACATCAGTCTACACTTATGATAGAACCCAAATAAAAAGAATTGAAATAATCCAAAGGGTTTATACAGTGCAGATAACTGGGTTGAAAAAAATAAATTACAATTTACAATTAAGTATAGGCTAGTAAGGGGTGATCTTATATTGATATGCAAATGTTTTAGTAAAGATGGATTTGCAGTTGATCTTGGTACTGAAATAAAGGACCATTCGTGGGTAACCAGGAATAAACATTAATTTATTGAAGTATCTAGGTTTATGACAACAGAACAAAGGAGAACATTTCTCAGTAGAACAGTCAGGCTTGTGGTGGAATACTATTAATTAGAAAATCAAAAAACGCATGTGCAATCAAAAATGCATGTGCCTTTAAGAGAAGATTAGATAAATGGTTAGATATAAGAGTAAACTATCCAACATTAATTTCTGGCAAACTATTTGAAGGTCTATAATAAACTCTTGAGTTTGACTAACTTGAACATTGAACAAATTTGGAGCTCAAGGAATGTGCTGCCACCATTAGCCATGTTGGTTTCTCCACTGTGCATATAAAGTGTTTTCATGCTCAGAGTCACTCTCAGCTGATAGGCAGGTTTGATTCATCATTTTGCAGGATGTTTTGAGGTTTACGCATTTGATTTACAGAGAAATACATTATCTAAAATTGTGTTAATGAATTACTGGGGGGTTATGCAAGTGTTATCTTCCTTTTCAGTTGGATGTATTTGATCTTTACAGAAAATGTATATCTCAAAATTATATAGGGAATGGTATGGTCTTAAAATAGGAATTTATTTGGGAAACTGAAGATGGTCATCTTGGAAGTTTTTTGCTAGGGTGTCAAAATGGAACTCAGGGACTGTGGGCAGTATGTTGATATGGTTTGTTGGGGTTGCAAAAGGAGTACAAGAGGCCTAAAAAATCCCAGCTAAATTATAGGTAATCTGAATAATGCAAAAGGTGGTTCTGAAATATGTTAGTTTATAAATTATCTTTACTTTTATGCAGTTTGTAAGATAGGATTTGACACTTTATAGATTCCTGAAGTGTTGTAGTCAGCTCTGCTGAGATCAGGGGAATGATATAGCTTTTGATAGTGATGTGACACAAAAAATGTTTTAACCTCATAAAAACAAACAAGCAAAAAATATAATATAATAAACATATGAAACTTAAGTATGTTTATGACTAAACTGATGTTAACTGACTCTATGGAAATTCATACCTTTCCCCATGTCAATGCTTTACAAGTATGCAATTTTTTAATAATAAAGATCTTTTTGAAACTGAGTGGAGTGATGTGAAAACCATTGTGTTCCCATAAACTTATTACATAAAAGTTAGCGCAGCCACTTCAAAGAGTTGTAATGGACCTATTAGCGCTTGCTCATGGTGGAGAACCGCACATCCTGCCTTGACTAGGGAATGAGGGAGATGCTGCTTGCCATGGTAAAGATTTGATGGTTTAGCTATGCAAAATGACAATATATAATTTAGTCAGTTGGCATAGCAACTTTGATTTAATGCAGGTCTTTGTGTGCGTGAGTGTGTGCATGTGTGCGTGTGTGTGTATATGCGTGTCTATGCAGTATGGTGAACAATATAGATTGTTACATTTCTCATACTTTAGTATAGTTTCAATGCTGAACTGTGTCCACTGCTTCCGCAGTACTTACATACACTGTGACTGCTATTTTACAGGACAGGATTAACTAGATTGTGTGGTCTCCCTGCACTTGAGATCTAAAAAACAGCATTTTTAGATTAAGAGGGTTTTCTGACTGCACTCTTATAGCAGATGTGTGCTGTAGTAAACCTGTCTGCGTTGGGGGCTGCTAGTTGAGCGTTTATTGTGTGTTTTCCTGATTGGTCTGTAGGCCTTGCTGTTGTAAAACTTGTTTTTCTGATTCTAAATAAGCCCAGTGTTTGTGTGGGTTTGTGCTCAATTCCTCAGATCTGATCTTAGTTTGGCTACTACGTCTGAGATTTACACTGAATCTGTTGCATCTAAAGCCATCCACTGCAAAAAGAAAGAAAATAAGTAAATAAGTATCACTTTGCACTTCTGCTGATTACTTTTACTATAGTTCAAAGGAACCCTGTATTAATTGTTACATTTCTCACACTTTAGTAGAGTTTTAAACTTCAACTGTTTCCACGGCTGCTATCATACTTAATTATGTGTCTGCTAGTTTTACAATACTGTAGTATCTAGAATGTGTGGTTTCCCTGCCCTTGAGCTTTAAAACCAGCATGTTTACATTAAGAGGATTTTCTGACTGTACTCTTGTGGCAAAAAGGTGATGTAGAAACCTATATGAGTTGAAGGTTGCTGGCTGAAAGCTTATTGTGTATTTTCCTGATTAGTCTGTATGCTTTGCTGTTATAAAACATATTTTTCCTGATTCTATATAAGCCCAGTGTTTGCACTACTCTGCTCTCCATGCAACAGTGGTTAGCAGGACCCTGTACAAACACAACCACTATCAGGTTAAACATTTCTCATCTCTGCAACCTTCACCAGTCCCCCTGCTGCTGCTCTAGGAGCATCTGAGCTGCGTTCAGAACAGCATTGCCTTGTTGGGTAGCTGCAGTTCACACTGAGTATAGCACCCATTCTTCATCCACATGCTATTATCCCAGTCCATTCAAATCTACCCATTCTTCTCCCTGATTAAACCCATAGTAAAATACCTGAAACAATGGATAGGCGCTTTCATGCTATCTGTGTGTGGCCAGCCTGGTGGACATGGGCATCCTGAGGAAATGTATCAATTGTCTTATGTATACCAACAACCACTTAATCCTGAAACAAACAAACAAGAGTATGTGAGAGATGCAGTTATATTATGAAAATTGAGACATGTTTCCCACATACTGACAAATCAAATGACAAATAAGAGTGCCAGCTCATGCAAATCATGTCCCTAACTAAATAGGCTCTTGACATATAAACCCACATATGCAGAGGTAATCACAAGTAACTTACCAAAACCTCAGAGGTCTCCCTTACACTGCCCTCAGAAACTACATGCAAACAAAACCACGTCAACACCAACCGCTACACATAAAAATATACATTACAGTGTCACCACAAGCTAGCCTCTAAGGCAAAACACCACACATTTAAACATCTTGGTCATAGGAGACTCCACTGTGAGACACATGGCCACCCCCCTCACTAGGTTGGATAAAGAAAGGGTTACAGTCAGTTGCCTGTCTGGGGCCAGGATTCGCCAGATCACACAGTCACTCAGGACTCAGCCATAATCAGTATGAATGACCTGAGACATAACTTCATGGCCTATATGAAGAAAGACATGATGAACCCCTCAGAGTACTTGTTGCAGCTGAGTATGAGCCTCGCATTGAGCAGCTTTCTTTCCTCAGCATGAATGATACCACACTATAAACAGAAAATGATTCACTTCAATAATTGGCTTAGCTGTCATTCCAAGGGGATGCAGTATTTGTCAGCCTGGGAGTACCTGATCGACAGTCCATGCTGCTTTGCTAGAGATGGCCTGCACCTGTCACCCGTAAGCTTTTGAATACTGGCCAAGGCATAAGCCACCCCCATAGTGCCTTTTTTTAGGAAGTGCCAAACCAACAGACCTACCACTGTAACAAATTCTTCTAATGCCAAGCAGAAGATACTACTGCTCAATGCTAGGAGTCTTAACAAGAAACTGAACTCCTTGGAAGCTCTCCTTGTCCTGGAGTTTGCTGATGACTGTGCACTTACAGAGACATGGTTTAAGACTATGGAAAGCACCATAGCAGTGCAAGGCTACAATGCCTATTACAGATTCAGACCACCCTCTGAAAAGGAAAAATGAAAGAAGGAGTTGATGCCATTTACATAAAAATCAATCTCACCTCTACATTGGTCAAGCAGGATGACTCACTTGAGCTACTTCATGTCCAGCTGACCATAGGCAAATTCCCCCAAGATATCACTGCTAGCTATAGGTCCCCAGCCATGAACCATAAAACCATTCTGAATACCTGAAGTTACTAGAATCCCTTAGCATTCAGCCCCAAAAAATACTAATGGGTGATTTTAACTGCCCCTCTGTAAACTGGGAAACATATACGGCCACTGACATGTAGGCTCAGAGATTTCTGGACTTTGTCAATGCAAATGCTCTGGAACAGCTGGTCTGCACTCCCACTAAAGGCTGAAATATCCTTGATATAGTACTCACAAACATGGGGAAGTGTTGCACCCCCCCCCACCAACATAATCTTCTCATTGTTAAAATCAGATCATAGATTGGTCTCCGCTGAAAGAAATGTAATCAAGCCCTAAAACCCTAAAGAATTTTTCCAAGGCAGATTACCTCCTACTAAGTGATTGCATAGGTAATTTTAAAGCTCTCCCTAACCCCAAAAACATGGAGGCCTATGCAGAAGTATACACAAAAAAAGAACATTGAGCTAAAAACCATATACAAGTGCAAATTGCATGCATAAAATAATAATAAATAATAAATAAATAAATACATATTTAAAAAAAAACTGTTTTAACCTATGTAATACGAGCATTTAAACCATATGTTGCACATTTTCATGGCAGTTGCTAAATTCTGTCATACAGGAGTTTAGGGCGTGTTTTTACAAAGCTGCCAATACTTTGTTATATGGAATCTAATTTAGAATTCCATGTTTATTGTGTATTTGTTTATCCTTTGTTGGGAGTTGCATCATTATACATGAACAATTATTGTTGTTTATATTTATTAGAGTACTGCCAATATTATTAAATATATTTTTATTATTTTATGCATGCGATTTGCACTTGTATATGGTTTTTAGCTCAATGTTCTTTTTAGATACATTGTTTCTTTAATTAGAACTTTGTGCTTTGCCAGGAAGATACACTATTTCTTTAATTAGAACTTTGTGCTCTGCCAGGAAGTGATGTCATTTGGGAGGGAGATTTTCAGTGTTTTTAGTATTTAAACTCTGCTTTAATGTTTAGTTCTTGTTGGATAAAGTCTCCTGAATTGTATAATTGGAGACAAAAACGCTTATTATTTTACATTGGTGAATACTGATAATCGTTTTTATTCTAATAAAGGACTGTTTTTACCATTCTGCATTGGTATATACTTGCCAGTGGACTCCATTCCGTTTTTTTTTGGATTTACGTGTTGGTTTCTTTTCTATCACATAAATATTTCCCATTAAACACTACACATTTGCTCAAATTATCATACCTGTCAAAGGTTCAGAATGCATTCAGTCTGAGAAAGGGAAATCCAGCTCTCTCTCTCTCTCTGTGTGTATATATATATATATATATATATATATATATATATATATATATATATATATATATATATATATATATTATATATACACTGATGCATTAATAGATTGAAATGCAAAACCTCAAAACTGATGTTCACCAACAAAGCAAAAACATCCCAAAACAGTGTTTTTACAGGGGAGAAAGACCCTTGCACCCAACCCCCTGCTACTGATATATACCAACTCTGAGATCATAAAATAGTAAGAAAAGAAAACATTCCCTTACTGCCATTGCCTACCAATACGTTACACAAATATTACATGCAAATTATCAGGATAATTAAAAAAGAACATCCATTCATTTACACTAGTAAAATTCATCGAGCACATTCCAGCTGAACACTACACAGAAGTTGAATAAAAAAATATTTGAAGAAATACTACAAAGTGACTTTTGAATAAAGCATGTTTGGGACCATATAATTGAATTTTCAGAAATTTGAATATTAAAAAAAATAAATAAATGAAAACAAAAAAGTTTCTTTTTTTTATGTTTTTTTTTATGTTTTTGCAGGGGGACAAGCCCCCTGCAGCCCTACACCCCCTGCAAACTAAATATACCAACTCTGAGATTGCACTACAGTGAGGAAAAGGCTAATTTTTCTGATCAGCCCTCTACTGCGATTTCCATTCAAAATATTTGAAGTTTCAAAACATCAATCATATAGTCCCGACCATATGGTTGCAGTGTGTATATATCTAGGGTACCTGTCTAATCTTCGAGCGCTCAAAATTTCAAACATTACATGGTCAAGACCAAACGTTCAAAATTTTGAGTGCTCTTAGATAGCCTTTCAACGGCATCGTACGGTGCAGATAGGGAGAATTTCCCTTTTCTGCAGTGAAGTGCGGTCTCAGAGTTGGTATATTTAAGTAGGGGGGTGTGGGGGGTGCAGGGGGGCTTGCCCTCCTGCCTACACTGTTAAAGTGTTTTTTTTCTGTGTTTTCTTTTTTTTTTATGCTCGAACATCCAAATGTTGAACATTTGGTCTTGACCATGTAATGTTCAACATTTTGAATGTTCGAACATTTAACGTAGACCCTATATATATATATATATATATATATATATATATATATATATATATAAATAAGGTTCTTTGGTTCGATTCTCAGCTGGAGTGCCTTCTGTGCAGAGTCTGCATGTCCTCCCTGCGTTCATCTGGGTTTCCTCTGAGTGCTCTGGTTTCCTCCCACATTATAAAGACATGTGTATGAAGCATTTCTCCCTGGTCTTCCACTGAAAATCGGCTTCATTCCAAGTTGGGCTTTCCCGATAAACAAATGTTAATATAAAAATAAAAAAAATAAATATAGTATGTATATACATGAGTATGTGTGACTGTGTGTGTGTGTGTTTGAATATGAATGCAACATTGTAATGTGGATATGTGTGTGCATCAGAGTATGCATGCAAAACTGTAATATACAATCAGTAGTCCTCATTCAATAAAACAATTTTTTTGTGTCCTCCACTTCCCCACAACTCACCATCAGCTACTCCCTCACTCATCAGATTTACCAAACCTGACAAGCCTCCGCCAGGCTTTCTCTGTTCCCTGACAAGTTTCCATCAAACTTTATCTGTTCCCTGACAAGCCTACACCAGACTTTCTCCGTTCCCTGACAAGCCTCCACCAGACTTTTTCCGTCCCTTGACAAGCCTCCACAAAACTTTCTCTATTCTCTGACAAGCCTCCACCAGACTTTCTCCGTTCCCTTACAAGCCTCCACCAGACTTTCTCCGTTCCCTTACAAGCCTCCACCAGACTTTCTCCATTCCCTGACAAGCCTCCACCAGATTTTCTCTGTTCCCTGACAAGCCTCCACCAGACTTTCTCCATTCCCTTACAAGCCTCCACCAGACCTTTCCCATTCCCTGACAAGCCTCCACCTGATTTTCTCTGTTCCCTGACAAGCTTCCACCAGATTTTTTGTTCCCTTACAAGCCTCCACCAGACTTTCTCCATTCCCTGACAAGCCTCAACTAGATTTTCCCCTGCTCCCTGAGAAGCCTCCACCAGACTTTCTCTGTTCCCTGACAAGCCTCCACCAGACTTTCTCTGTTCGCTGACAAGCCTCCACCAGACTTTCTCCATTCCCTTACAAGCCTCCACCAGACCTTTCCCATTCCCTGACAAGCCTCCACCTGATTTTCTCTGTTCCCTGACAAGCTTCCACCAGATTTTTTGTTCCCTTACAAGCCTCCACCAGACTTTCTCCATTCCCTGACAAGCCTCAACTAGATTTTCCCCTGCTCCCTGAGAAGCCTCCACCAGACTTTCTCTGTTCCCTGACAAGCCTCCACCAGACTTTCTCCATTCACATACTTGAGGATGTTGAGGAGAATGATGTACTCCAACACAGTGGCAGGTTGTTTCAGAGAAGTATTTTTTTAATTAAACCCTAAGATTCCCTTTCCCTCATGTACTCGTACATGTCAAGGGACAGATGTGCAATTAGTATACTTCCACCTCTACAGTAATTCAGCTGGTGTACTGCCTCCCTAAGGTCAGCATCCCCCATATGTCTCTGACCTCCACTGGACATCAACAATAATGTACACCCATGTGTCCACCCTCCACTCCAGGACTGGCTGGCCCAACCTCCCTTCCAGACAGATAAGCTGCTAAATCAACCTGGGCCACATTGGCCATCGTCAGGACTTTATCCATATATGCCATGATACAGGCTAATGAACCAATGTGGTTTAAAGTAGTAAATATAAAAAGACATGCAGTTTATATTGAGTGAAAGCTCTGCTTAAAAATGCCAAACTTCATGAAAGCTCACGATTTTTTTATACACAGTTAACATTTTGGCTTTTCATTTTCTGGTGTTTTATCAGAACAAAAAAAATGATTGTGGTTTCCTCACTCATTTTTTTTTTCTTGTCTGAGGTGCATACTAAGAGACAGCAAATTTGGTGGGGGCCAAGAGCACCCGCAGGCAGGTGCAAGGGAGTGCACTTGCACCCCCCTGGAATCAACTAGTTGGGATTAGTTTTATTTTCATAAAAAAAAAGTTTTTTTTTAAAGGGCAGGCGTTCCTCTTTAAGAGCGCCCTTTGCATCCTGTCCCATCGCACAGACGCAACAGGTGTTTGCAACCTATTTCTGCATCAGGAATTTGAATTCTGGAGTGGACTATGGGCGAAAAGTATGCTGACATCATCGCATGGCGCGAGCGGGAACTGAAACGGATGGTTTGAGAAACAGTTTCTGTTGATGGTCTGATGGATTTTGTTTTGCAAGGACTGACTGAAGATGGAGTGGAATGGAAACAGTTGTGCTGCAGAATCTGGACGATTTTCAGAGTGAGTAAGCTGGGCTGGCGTCAAGTTGTTTTAATATTAGCAGCACACAAATAGTGCTTAATTAGAAATATGTGACTATGAAAAATGAATGCCTGTGAAGCAGAAATGTTAGAAGATATTTCAGAGTACTAAAAGTTTTTGTATATGCATGCAATCAGATAAATTTCAATTTGTATTTGTTTTACCTTTCATTTCATTGCATTGAGAAATGCAAAATGAAGACATTCAGCACAGCTAAACAGTACCCTGCTGGAGTTTCTGTTTTAAAATAACAGTAGTAACGTAAATGGTTCTACCTTATCAATTGAAGCAAAAATTATTTTAAGTAGAATGGCAGGAGGTGTGCTCTACTTCTCTAATGTATATTTGTGCTTTACATATTCTCTTTATTTTTGCTTAAGAAAGTACATATTTATATTCTTGCCACAATTTTACTATACATTCCCCCTGAACAGTTACAAGTAATATAAGTTCATAATTTAACTCACTGCAGCGACATGTGTGAAATGCATTGTCCATTAATATGATCTGTCTCCCTTAAGACTGAATAGGTGAAGGTTAAATAAGGGGAGTGCCCACCCCACTTGCAAATGGTAGCAAAATAAACTACATTTTGCAAATATGGCTGAGGGGGTGTGCATCCAAAGGTGTGAACACAATATCTTCATAGTCATGCAACTGGCATGAGGAGTCCGTTCTCAAAATAATTTATGCAGATAGCATTTAATCAAAATTATTTAATGGGTGACATTTGTCTATACTTTATTTTTTGTAGAGTATGATCAGTTAATTAATACTTACAGTCTCCTGTAGAAATCCAGAAATCCAGAATATGCTTTGCCTAATTATTAAATAAATCTGTGTGTGATCACAAAATCTGAAACCTGGGTTGGACACATAGTAAATCTACAGATTATACACGTAAATGCAACATTTTTATAATAATAATCCCCATTTGTTAACCAAGAGGGTCCACTGGACACTCAGACCCTTTTCATGGATGACCCAGGAGCAATATTTGCTTAAGTGAATTGCTCAAGGACAAAAACAAGGGCTGAGGGAATCAAACCCTGCGCCACAGGAACTGTAGTTCATTTATGAATGTGGTTGTTTTGTTATTTTCATTATAGCAGCTCAGTGTTATGACTTTATAGAGTATCAGATCCTGACTTTCTGATACTCTCTTAATGAAAGCAAAGAAAAAAATCAATAAATAAAATGCATGAGACATCTACAGATGATCAAGGATTCTTTAGGATGAGTGTAAGTTATGCATATTGACATAACATGAGATTCATGTTAGTGGACAAGAATAGGTAGGAAGAGCTGCCTTGGTCAGATCATATCCAAAGTACAGATATTGCATGATAATAAGCTATGATTATGCAAAGAAGCTAGATACATATAGCAGCTATGTGATACTGATCACATAGAGCACTTCTTTGGCATTGACTACCTGTGGAAGTAGATGATAGTATTTACCTGTAGGAGTGCAGTGCGCCTAATCACCTGTGCACCTACAACAGCACAGTGATAAGAACCTATAGTAGCTCATTGATTCTTATAGTTTGTGGAAATAGGTGATAGTGATCATCTATTATATTACGTGATACTCATCACCTATAGTACTATGCTGATGCCATTCACCTATAGCAGTTGTGTGATACTGATTACCCATGGAAGTAGATGAGAAAGATCACCTATAGCTGTACAATGATACTGAGCACATCTAGGTATTTTGAGATATTGAATACCTGTGGAAGTAGGTACTTATCACCTATGTGAGTATGTGGAAGGGATATCTCAATGAACACACAATTCTACTGATTACCTATAGAAGTGTATTATAGTTATAACGTATAACAGCAGAAGGCTACTAATTACCTTTGAAAATATGTGACAAAGATCACCTATAGTAATAAGGTGATACTGAACACCTACAGTAGTATACAGATGATGGGCACATATACTCTAGAAGTACACAAAACCTGACCAGCTATAGCACTGCACCTATAGAATTCAACCTACAGCAGCATGCTCAGACCCTGGAACACAGACATAATGAAATAACTTTTATTGGAATGACATAGTTTTGCAATTCCTTGAGCTTTTGGGCTAGCAGGAGCCGTTCTTTGGAGTTATTAAGTAAACAATGTTTGTTACAGAGCTTAAATATCTCTTGGAAGTGCATCATTTATTTCCTGCTGGCTAAAAAAGAAAATCTTGAAACATGCAGCTCATACTACCCCTCAGAGACAGACAGTATGTATGTTTTTTTGTTTATTTTGTTCTTTATTTCTTTGTTGTTTATAGCACTTTGTGTACTGTGTATTTTTTCTAGCTAGTTTCACTGTGTGTGAGGTATTAACTGGAAATTGTCCACTCTTATTAAGCATCTGTTGAGTTGTTTGTTTATGATAACTTGTTGCAGTTAAACTCTTTTTTCTAGTGGCTCCTTTAGCTGTTTAAAACTTTCATTTAAAGGCTCACTGCTGCTTTTCAGCTGTGAGTAACATTTCTGCAGTTTGTTCTAAGTAGTGGGGATATTTGTAGCATTTCCATATTCAGGCTTGTATTTGGGCCTAGAGTTTGTGGAGGCTGTGTGTCTGAGCACATAATTCAGGGACATCTTGTTTTAGCCAAAGCCATCAGGCATTTCAGTGAGAGAGAATTGTTTGAGGTCATTGGCTGACTGAGGTCTCCTGGACTACAGCTTAGACTAAGCACCTCATTGGTTCTTTTGAGATTTCTTTCTTAAAAGATGTCTCAGGTTTCAACTTTCTATTACCTAAGAAGTTCAGTTGTGAGTGTTCAGCCATTTTACAGTGAGCTGATCGAAGGAAGGACACTCAGCAAACTCGGAGCTACAATATATAACATTAAGTATCCTGTTTTTTATTTATTTTGTTCTTTATTTCTTTGTTGTTTTTAGCACTTTGTGTGCTGTGTATTTTTTCTAGCTAGTTTCACTGTGTGTGAGGTATTAACTGGAAATTGTCCACTCTTATTAAGCATCTGTTGGGTTGTTTGTTTATGATAACTTGTTGCAGTTAAACTCTTTTTTTCTAGTGGCTCCTTTAGCTGTTTAAAACTTTCATTTAAAGGCTCACTGCTGCTTTTCAGCTGTGAGTAACATTCCTGCTGTTTGTTTCCCACCCTCCCTTGGTATAGTGTTTTTATAGTTGGTGGCTTTGCAGTTGCCCGCCCCTAGTGTAAATTTGATCTGGGACCCTCCTGCCAGTCTAGTATCATTACCTCATTCTACCCAGTACAGGGAGAGCATTTGAGAAGGCCAATCAGCTTAGTTTCTGCTACTCCTTTCTCTCTTTCCAAAAAAAAAAAAAAAAAAAAAATTATCTGCTTTTACTGTATTTGTGTTTTTTCCTACTTTATTTTGCTTTTGCGTCACCTTAAAAGTACTCAATTGTATTTATTACTGCTTGGTGTAACTCGTTGTAAGCCTTTTAGTTTAAGCACCTGGGCTTCAGACCAGTTTTACATTAGGAAGGTTTGTGGTCTGCACTGTAGTGGCAGAACAGGTAGCTTACATCCTTCTAAGTTGGGAACTGCTGATTGAGGGCTCAGTGTCTGTTATTCTAAAAGTGTATTAATTCCGGTTTAAGCACTTGGGCTTGAGGCCAGTTATTTTACATTAAGAGGGTTCATGTTCTGCACTCTTGTGGGAGGAGAGGCTGGACTCTGTCCTTCTGAGCTGGGAATTTCTGGTTAAAGCTTATAGTGCCTGCATATTTGAACTGCTTCTTACTGAAATTGGTACACCTCGCTTGCTGTAGCATAGACTAGATCCAGGCCTGCTGAATCTAGCTTTGTTTGTATAACTTGAGCACTAATCCAGGCATTCTTTAAAGTATTCAGTTGTATTTATTACTGCTGGTAGTAACTTGATTAAAGTGTAGCTATCATTTCTAAGTCTTTTGGATTAAGCACTTGGGCTTCAGACCAGTTGTTTTACATTAGGAAGGTTTGTGGCCTGCACTGTAGTGACAGGACAGGTAGCTTACATCCTTCTAAGTTGGGAACTGCTGATTGAGAGCTCAGTGTCTGTTATTCTAAAAGTGTATTAGTTCTGGTTTAAGCACTTGGGCTTCAGGCCAGTTATTTTACATTAAGAAGGATTGTGGTCTGCACTCTTATGGGAGGAGAGGCTGGACTCTGCCCTTCTGAGCAGGGAATTTCTGGTTAGAGGCTTATAGTGCCTGCATATTCTGTTTCTTACTGAAATTGGTACACCTTGTTTGCTGTAGCATAGACTAGATCCAGGCCTGCTGAATCTAGCTTTATTTGTATGCTTGTTGTTTGTTTATTTCCCTGAAATGCTAATTCCTCCTAAAACACGGCCTTTTAGCACTTCTGTGGATCCCTAGTGATATCTGCATTGCTTACTGTACTTATTTCCTTGTCTCACTTGAAAGAAAGTTACTGTTTGTCATTTTTGCATTACCTGTAGCACATTGCATTTAAGCTACCTGGCACTTGCTCACTAAAGCAATTATATAAGTCAGCTCTAAAAAATTAAAAGCACTACACCCTCACAAACTCCCCTTGAGTACCTTGTTCCCCATTGGCCCTTTTTTTCAATTATAAAGGAATTCCCAATACTATTCTAGCATGTCCAAAGGTCAGTTGTCAATCTCCTCTCTGGTCCAGCTGGTGAATCTGGGAATCTTGAGGCAATGTTACAACTGCCTCATGTACACAGACAACCCTCTCCTCCTCCCAACAAATTCCAACACATGTGAGAGATGGAACCATATAGCCAAACTGGAGGCTAAGCTCTCTCAACTCAGTACTGGCGTAACCAGTTAGGAGGAGAAGAAAACCACACTCACTACAATTCCAGTCTCACATAGACCTACCACGACAACAAACCAAACACATAAACACACAAAAACATACTCGGAGGCTCTAAATAAAAATCTGCCTAAGCAGCAGAGACCTCCAAAGCAGACACCCAAGCAACCGCTACCACAAAACAAAACACGTGCAACACATAGCTCACAAAGCCAGTGTGCCGAACAGTCACAGCCCTTAAGGCTAAACAACACACCTGATACACTTGTAATAGGTGACTCTATCGTCAGGCACACTGACGCCCCGCCACCAGGCTGAACAAGGAGAAGGTCACAGTGAGCTGCCTGTCAGGCGCTAGGATCCGCCACATAACACAAGCACTCAGGTCACTCCAAGGCAAGTACAAATATGACTCAGTCATTGTTCATGCTGGTGTGAATGACCTGAGACGTACCTCCCTGGACTTCATGAAAAGAGACATAGAGGAGCTCTCTGAGCATGTAGCCCAGGCCGGTATGACCCTGACCTTGAGTAGCATCTTATCCTCACCAAGAATGATGCCACAATATGAAGACAAGATGATCAATTTCAACAATTGGCTTAAGTGTTGGTGTCATTCAAAGGGGATCCAATGCCTGTCAGCCTGGGATGACATGCTCGACAAGCCACGATGCTTCGCTAGGGACGGCTTGCACCTGTCACCCCTGGGCTTTTGGATATTGGCAAAGGCTCTTGCTACCCCCATAGTGCCTTTTTTGGGCAAGGCTCAAAAGACAAACCCACCTCCATAGGTATCACAAGGGATAAGAAACTAAGAGTAATGCTACTCAACGCCAGAAGTCTAAACCTCAAGATGCATGCACTCGAAACTCTCCTTAGCATGGAGAACATTGGTATCTGTGCAGTAACAGAAACCTGGTTCAAGGCTCCCGAGAGCACCCCAGCACTACCAGGTTATACCTCATACCATGCTTTTCGGCCCCAAAACTTGGACCGAACCACAAAAGGAGGGGAGTATCAATATTCGTCAAAGATACCCACACCTCCAGGTTGGTGGCACAGCACGAAGCATCAGAGACTATCCATGTGCAACTAACTGTGGGTAAAACTGCCTTCCAGTTTATAGCCTGCTACAGACCACCCTCCCAAACACAGGAACCCCACTTGGCCTTCCTGAGAATACTGGAAAATATGAAGGTCTCTCCAAACACCATTATATTGGGCGACTTCAACTACCCAAACATAGACTGGCAGCATTACTCTAGCTCCAACACCCTAGCCCAAAGGTTCCTAGAATTTATAAACTCAAATGCTATGGAACAACTTGTTACCACTCCCACAAGAGGGCAAAACATACTTGACCTGATCATCACCAACATGGGGACACTATGCTCCAGACCAGAAGTGTATCCCTCACTGGTAAGATCAGACCATAAACTAATCTCACTGGATATTCACATCCCAACCCCACCCCCTGCCCAGAAAACCACAGTGAAAAACTTCTCTAAAGCAAATTTCACATGCCTCAAAACCGAGGCGAAATCCTTCAAAGCCCCCGGGCCTATGGAAAATATGGCCCAGACCGCAGAATCCTTTATAAACGCATTCTATGAACACCTTCAGGAATGCATGGATCATGCAATCCCAAATAAAACCAAGACCCAATCCTCCAAAGGCAGATGTCCTGTCTGGTGGACCCCAGCCATAAACAAACTATACAATAGAAGGAGGAAGCTACTACATGATAGAGCAAAATCCCAAAAAGGGAAGGCATCTCTGATCAGTATTAGCAAAAAACTACGGGCACTCATAAAATCGTCTAAGGCCAGCTTCGAGAGAAAATTGCACAGGACACTAAGGATAATCACAAGGCTTTCTTTAGTTATGTTAGGAACCTGGGTGGGAATTCCCAGATATGCTCAGAATTAGTCCAAAATGACAAAAAATACACAGAGCCCACAGACATTGCCAACATCCTAGCTAACAGGTTCAGTGCAAACTTCTCCCCCCTCTCCCCACCAAAAAGGCAAATATCTATCCCAACAGAGTGCTGCCCCCCTGACATCTCAGATGCTCAGGTAAGAGCCGCCCTCTCCAAAGCAAAAAACACAGCATCAATGGGACCAGATGGTGTCCCGGGTTGCGTCCTACATGAACTCCAAAAAGAGCTAAACCCAAACATAAAACTACTGTTCAATCTTAGCCCCACTACAGGATATGTACCCAAAGAGTGGCGTACAGCAACAGTGGTCCCTCTCCACAAAGGTGGTGCCTCAACGGATCCTGGAAACTATCGCCCTATAAGCCTGACTAGCTTGGTCTGCAAAGCTATGGAAAGGATCATCATGGACCTCATAAATAAAGATATTGGGGACCTACAGACACTGGATCCTACCCAGTTTGGCTTTGTTAAGGGCAGATCCTGCCTCTTAAACCTGGTCGATTTCTTTGAAGCAGTCACCAAGGCCATTGACGAGGGGAAGGTGGTCCACACAGCCTACCTGGACCTCGCATAAGCCTTCGATACAATACTCCACTCGGGCATTATAGATAAGCTCACCAGCTTAAATATAAACCCCTATGTCACTAGATGGGTTGCAAACTGGCTCAAGGACAGAACCCACATGGTTAGAATTGCTAGAGTCATGTCAGACTCCAAACCAGTTACAAGTGGCGTCCCACAAGGCTCAGTCCTAGGACCTCTCTTGTTCGGTATATATTTCTCGGTGGTACAGGCCAACATGGAAGGACTGTGGCTGACCAAGTTCGCAGATGACTGCAAACTGGGCGCCATAATCAACTCTCCAGCTGACACAAGCATCCTCCAAAAGGGCCTCATAGAAACAGACAACTGGTGCCAGAGCCATGGCCTCAAGCTAAACGCCAAAAAGTGTATAGTCATCCCCTTTGGCAAAAACAAAGTGCCCACAAATTACCACATAGGTGGTAATCCATTAAGTACAGAAGAAGTCATTAGGGACCTGGGGACCCAAGTTGATAGCAATCTCTCATTTGACAACCATGTGGCCAAAGTGGTTAGAAAAACATTTTATATAGCCCACCTAATCATGAAGGGATTCACATCTAGATCAGGGGAGGTCATCGTACCTCTTTACTCATCCCTCATCAGGCCCATAATTAAGTACAATGCCCCCAAAAGTACCTCACCAAGAGGATCAAAGGGTTCAAACAGATGCCATATGCTGCCCGGTTAAAGAAACTCCAGCTCTTCTCAGTGGCATACCGCCTGCTCAGAGGCAATCTGTGCCTGACGTATAAAGCCATGTCCAACCCGGAATTAATGGACATGCTGCACCTCAGAAAATCCAAATCCCATCGAGCTACGCGCTCGAGAGACTTGAACCTCAACACTGAAATAAATAGGACATGCTGGAGGGACAGATTCATAACCCAGAGGCTCCCTTCACTCTGGAATAAAATCCCAGTCCAGGTTAGGCAGAGTCCCATATTGACTCTCTTCAAGAGGAATCTTGATGAGTGGATGGGAAATCGTAGGTTTACCCCGGCTATCACTTCTGTGTCACTGTTAGACAGAGGCACAGTATACTAACCTCAAAAAAAGGCATAGCAAAATTAATTTAAAATGGGTGGCGAAAGCCAAACACACTCTGGCTAGGCTTATAAATGCCCTAGGGCAGATAGCCTAGTATGAACCTATGAACCTATGAACCTATGTGTGAGTGTGTAAGTGTGTGTGTGTGTGTGTGTGTGTGTGTGTGTGTGTGTGTGTGTGTGTGTGTGTGTGTGTGTGTGTATGTGTGTACATACATACTAAAAAGAGATTTATATTTGTATTTGTTTACCACCTTAGTGTTCTATAGAGGAATGAGTAACAAATACACAAGTCATTCTTTTCTGTGATGCTCTTTTTTGAGGCTTACTGAGATGTTGAAAGAATGTGAGGTTGTGTAAAAATACAATAACTTAAATGCAGTCTCATGAAAAGACTTTAGGTTAATCACGTCTTTTCAACCTCCTACAAAACTCACACTATTCATTCTGTGTTTGGTACATGAAAGAAAAATGCTGCCAAGTGGAATGAATGGTATAATTTCTACTATTATTCTGCATAGATGAAAGCAGCAAAAGACTGAGAAATGTGTTTGTTGATTTTGACCACCTTTTTCTGATTCATTCCAGTTATTAGTCTGACATGTAGGAACAAAACAACAGTACAGGACGATGTGCAGTAAATAATGTGAAGGATGTAACAGACAAAAAGTGTAATGAATTATTATTTTGTGAATAAACTGTGTTCTGTGTTTGGAGGACTTTGGCTGTGAGGTGTATTTGTACTTGGATTCGTTTTGCTGTGTTACACCTGTTTGGCACCATTTTTTGTTCATAATACAGATGGACCTACTGAACATCAACAAGTCAAATGGCATCAGAAATACTCAGTCCAGGTATCTAAACTGAATGTTGTGGAGAGATGGATATATATCACAGAGGCTACCACTGTTCCGGAACAGACTATCCATAAAAATAGAGCAAAGCTCATCCATCCATATTCAAATGCAACTTGGATCTAAGGATGGGTAATAGAAAATTTACTCCAGGGTTTCCCCTCATGCCACTAATGGATAGAGGCAGTTCCTAAATGCTGCATCCCTTACATGGCCCCCTCAAATTATCTATGGTATGATCATAGTTGTTCTCACTAGGGCTAATATACAACTATCAGCCATGGGGATAGCTAAGACCAATCAGAAAATGTTAATTCAAGCACCAAAAGGGAATTGACTAAGCTCAAAATGTCTTCCAAGTGAACCTATGTTGTGGTAGCAAATAGTTATAAAAAAATTACCCTTTTTAGTTCACTAAGTGCCCCTGTCTCCCTTCGCCCCCCAGCCTTTAACAGCTTCTGGCGCCTATGGTGTGTGTGTGTGTGTAAGAGAGAGAGAGAGTGAAATGCTCAGAGTTAGCAGATGAAATTTATGTTCAAGTGCATTTTCAAGGAATTGTGAGCATCAAGGGAAGAGAAGTTTACTGCTGCTCTTGCTAAGTATGCTTAAAATGTGCAACTGTTTTGTTTAGCAAATGGTATCACTATTGTGATATAAAATTTTAAAACAGTATTAGTAGCAGGTAGAAAACTTGCATCTTGATGCAGAGAGCTGTAAGTTCTACTCCCACAGCATGTAGATTTGTATTTTAAGGGGATTGGGTGCTGCAGTCCTGAGTATGTCCTCCTTTGGATGAGATGCCTAGTAACTAAGTACCTGTTTTTCAGCTTGCCACCCATTCCCTACTGCAATATACCAGCTTACCATTTTTTTTTTAATTTAACATAGGCAACTTATTCTTCAAGGGCAGCAGACACTGAATTTGTAGATGAAACGCTGAAATATAAAGTTGTTTTCAAGCAACAACCTTGTCATTAGTTTCATGTCTCTTTAATATGGAATTATTCAGGTGACTTTTACTTCTGCAGAGATTGTGCATATTGACTGATATTGGTGGATTGTAATGACAGAATTTTGACTAGCCTTTTATAGTTGAAAAGTTCTGAATTGGGCAGCTTGTCATTTTTTGGTTCATGTGTTTTGTTTCATTGCTTATTGGAAAAATGTTCAAAACTATAAATTTAAAACAAAGTGGTGCGACATTATACAACGGATATAATTTGATTATTATATATTATAATTAATGCAGTCTGGAAGGTGAATCAAAGAACTTTTGCATGGTCCTAAAAAAATGTTTGCAAGGGGCCTATGATTTGAAAACATCCCAACAGTAAACTTAACCTGCCACTGGTCAGATGCATTTTCTTTGAATGTTTCAAGGTAGAGAAGTTTTAATGCCCAAGTCTGTTTTCATTGTAAGACTATCACTTTGTTTACCAAATGTCTAACAGTGTTTGTGCTATAAAAGTTGTAAATTAAATTGAAATATCTGTAATAATTTTAGAAGTTAAGCATACAACGATAAGCACACTGAGTTTTGAACAGTGTTTATGGCAACTGGGGAGAAATGGCCAAGAAATGGGAGACTGGAATGGCTGTGTGGGTGGGGCATGGGCGGGGCTGTGTGCGAGGTCAGGGTTTGCACCCCCCTGCAAAAAATCCTGCGGGCTCCCTTGGTGGGGGTGTACAGGTAGAGAACAGAATGTGTGCTTGCTTTGCAGATTATACATTAATTGCCAAGATGAAGGAACTTCGTGTATTTTTTTCTGGTCATAAGTAATGTAATTTTAAGGTTTGCTAAAATTCTAATAAAGCATTATTAAGTTGCAAAAATGAGAGCAGCAAACATCACTTAAAGGTCCTGATTTAAGGTTTCTTGAAGAGATAAAGGAATTCAGTAGTATGCACAATCACGTTCAGGAAGCACTCATTAAAAAAAATCATCTGTCTCCTTGAATTAAGACGGTGGCAGTAAAGAACTGTCATCAAAATATTTTTTTTTGTTTTTTGGCTAAGCACTGAGATATGGATCATTACCTCAACAAAGGCTGCCTTGTCATGTATTCAGGGATTCTAAGGTCCTCTGATTAAAATGAGATGAATATGAACTAAGTCCAAAGCATCATCTCTGGCCTTTTATGTATGCCCCAATTCTGTTTACTTCAAGTTCTGTTCTTTAAATCTTCCAGTTATTTCCAGTTCTTCATTAGCTTCAATTAAGTGATCTCCCATTTCTTCTCACCTTCTGGACAGCTTTTCACAGCTACAGAATGTTTTGTTGTTGAAACTTTGGAGTCCACTGTCACACAAACTATACTACATGCAAATGCAGCATGTGTGGAAAAATGTCTAGATAATTATACTAATGCACTAAAACTGGATGCTGAGTGCAACCAAACCCTCATATCAGGAGGCAGAATATTCATTTGTGGGGATGTAAGATTTCTGCAGCCCATAGTCATGTACAAAATGATCTGACAAATGTCAGGCTGATAGAGAAGTTGCTTCCATAGATATTCACCTGTTGGTTCTCCAAAATGTGTTTAAAATGGCTGGGCTGTTCGATGCATGGAAAATGAAATAGCAGAAATGCTGAAACATCCGGTCATACTTGAATTTCCATCTTAAGAAAACTCATGCATTGACATCCCTAAATAAAATCAATGTGGCGAGAGGGAGAGAGGGAGAGACCCCAGAACAGATGAAACAAGTAGAGAAGTAAAAAGATAATGTTAAAACTTCATAGATAATTTAATTTAAATATCCTTGCTTGAAAAACTCTAGAAGTTGCAAGCAAACTCAGGCAACACTGCTATATGTATCATTAACAGAAGAGTGAAATTTGCAAAAAGTACAGCAGGCTAACATACAGGACATCTGTGGGATTACTGCGGGCAACAAGCGAATTACATCAAACGTATGCATGTTGGGACAGGACATCTGTGGGATTACTGCGGGCAACAAGCGAATTACATCAAACGTATGCATGTTGGGACTCTCCTCAAAGCATGCAGTGATCACATAAGTAGAAAACACAGGAGAGCTCATAAACTACAACCCCCTGCACGGGGGTTATGATAGCGGCTACTAGGTAAAATATGTTTCACTTGCTTTTTCAGTGACTGATTTACATTGCTCCATGCTCAGTGAATGGATTTTCTGAAATCTGTATAATACTCCTGATTTTCAGCATATTTGTTTTTGCACAGTTGACCCTGTGCTCCTTTGGATGCTAGCAACTGATTAACAAGCTCTTAGCAGGAGACTGCAGTTACTCCCTCCAATCCAGTATCTCTCAAACAGACTACACCTCAGATGTCCTTCCTTGAGCACTGTTACAGTATTAATAACATATAGGAGGTATCCTGCCAAGGATACTGTACACATGGCCAGCATACTGAATTCTAGACACATTGCTTTTATGCCATACATATAGTAAGTTCATCTGAGGAACTATACAGTTTAAAACCATCCATAAAAGGTAGCTGATATGTCTATCAACAAGGTTGGTTTTTGGGAGTTAAGCTGCAGTCATTGACTAGGCTATTAAGTAATAGGTTTGTTGGTTTATCTGTAAGACAAAGCTGTGGTGAAAAACAATCACCCCAGACATTTTGCAGAACAGCAGGTGAATCTCTATGGAAGCAAATTCTTTATCAGCCAAAATCCCCCCTTTGGATTTTTATCCCTGGGATAATAATTTGCCCTTTATCATAGCTCAGCTGAAAACTGGTTTTCAATGGTTTAATACTCACTACAATGGGGTTCCTATCAGAAGACCGAAGACGCATTCTCTCGAATGCGTCTTGGTCGAACTTCAAATGTCGAAAACACAAAATGACGAAGCGGCTTTTAAGTGAATTCTTTCCCTTCTTTCCCTTAAAATAGTGTTTAGTGTGTTTTTTTTTTTTTTTTTTTTTTTGCGAACAGCGATAATTTTCCCTAGGAAAAAAAATCACTGTTCTGGTAGTTCGCTCATTTATGTTTTCTCTGTTTTGGGTTCGATATAACAGCCTTCGATCTTTTGATCGTTCGCTGTTATAACATAGACCGACTACAATGCACTGTAAATAATGCTCCATATCAAATCCCTTTTGTTTCCTTGTCCATGCTTCCTTTTTATACCTTTCATTAACCTCAGCTTTTTGTCTCACTTCTTCTGTGTCTTCCTTTTCCAGGTGGCCCAATGTTTCCTTATCTATGTTTTGTTCTGATTTCTGTTGCATTATGGATCTTAAATTATTATCTTTAGCTTTTAACAGTTTTCCTGTGCAAGTATTTTTCTTTTTCCTAACATCTCTTTTATTCTTGCTACATATCCTCTGCCAGGAAATTCTTTCTTTCTTTTTTATTTTATTTTTACTTACTTATTTATTGCATAACTCTAACAAAGTATAATCTCTTTCTAATTCTGGAATAATCCAGTTTATTGTATCTGTACCTCTTGCTTGTCCTTTCATTTGTTTGGTTTTGTGGACTACTACTTCTTTCTATTGCAGGGCAGTCAAGTCAGTTTGGGGCTAGCTCAGCCCTGAGGTAGGAGTCTTTTCATGTTCTGAGGAGTCCACACTAACTTTTTTTTACCTGCACTGCACCAGCAATTTTTTTATACTTGGACCTATGCATCCAGATTCCAGTCTTTTTTCCTTTTTTTTTTGCCATCATTCTCCATGATATATAAAATATACTCTGTATATTTTAGTGAGACATTAAGGTATTCCTCAAAACTTGGGAATGAGCTTGTTCATAGGTTCATACTAGACTAACTGCCTTTGTGAGACCATTTTAAGCCAAGCCAATTATCCCATGTGAGAATCAAACCCTACATCTGTAAGATAAACAACTTACACATTATGGCAACCTCCTAACCCTGCTCTATTAATGCTATCTTCCTTTTCTTATTCATTCCATTTCTTTCTTCTAGATGTATGCATGTACGTAACATGTGATTCAGTTCTGATTCCTAAAAACAAACTATTGGCTGAAGTGCAATAATCAAACTAATTCAAAACAATGGGTATCAAAGAATATTAAAACTGGACTGCTAACGTTTGGCCGTTATTCAGAAATGTAAGTGAGGGGAAATTTAAACTATGTCTACATTAACGGTACTTATGAAATACCGAATAGCTGGGTAACTGCAGCAGAGCTAGTAAAGGAGACAGCTAGGAAGGTGCTTCGTGTGACATCTGGACAGAGGAAGGAGGACAAGGAGACCTGGTGGTGGAATGAGGAAGTACAGGAGAGTATACAGAGGAAGAGGCTGGTGAAGAAGAAGTGGGATTGTCAAAGAGATGAAGAAAGTAGACACGAGTATAAGGAGATGAGGCACATGGCAAAGAGAGAGCTGGCAAAGGCTAAGGATAAGGCATATAGAGAGTTCTATGAGAGACTGGACACTAAAGAGGGAGAAAAGGACCTGTACCGATTGGCTAGACAGAGGGGCAGAGCTGGGAAAGATGTGCAGCAGGTAAGGGTGATAAAGGACAGTGAGGGAAACATACTCACAAGTGAGGAGAGTGTGTTGAGTAGATGGAAAGAGTACTTTAAAGGGCTGATGAATGAAGAGAATGAGAGAGAGAGAAGGTTGGATGATGTGGGGATAGTGAATCAGGAAGTGAAGCAGATTAGCAAGGAGGAAGTAAGGACAGCTATGAAGAGGATGAAGAATGGACAGGCTGTTTGCCCAGATGACATACCAGTGGAAGCATGGAGGTGCTTAGGAGAAATGGCAGTGGAATGTTTAACCAGATTGTTTAATGAAATTTTGGAAAGTCACAGGATGCCTGATGAGTGGAGAAAAGGTGTTTTGGATCCTATCTTTAAGAATAAGGGTGATGTGCAGAGCTGCAGTAACTACAGAGGGATAAAATTGATCAGTCACAGCTTGAAGTTATGGGAAAGAGTAGTGGAAGCTAGGTTAAGAAGGATGGTGATGATTAATGATCAGCAGTATGCTTTCATGCCAGGAAAGAGCACTACAGATGCAATATTTGCTCTGAGAGTGTTGTTGGAGAAATACAGAGAAGGTCAGAAGGAGTTGCATTGTGTCTTTGGGGACTTAGTGAAAGCATATCACAGGGTGCCTAGAGAGCAGTTGTGGTACTGTATGAGGAAGTTGGGAGTGGCAGAGAAGTATGTAAGAGTGGTACAGGATATGTACAAGGGTAGTGTGACATTGGTGAGGACTGCGGTGGGACTGACAGATACGTTTAAGGTGGAGGTGGGTTTACATCAAGCATCAGCTCTGAGCCCTTTCTTATTTGCAGTGGTGATGGACAGGTTGACAGATGAGATCAGACAGGAGACCCCGTGGACTATGATGTTTGCAGATGACATTGTGATATGTAGTGAGAGTAGGGACCAGGTTGAGGAGACCCTGGAGAGGTGGAGATATGCTTTAGAGAGGAGAAGAATGAAGGTCAGCAGGGCTAAAACAGAACATATGTGTGTAAATGAGAGGGAGGGTAGAGGAATGGTGAGGATGCAGGGAGTAGAGTTGGTAAAGGTGGATGAGTTTAAGTACTTGGGATCAACAGTTTAGAGTAATGGTGAGTGTGGAAGAGAGGTGAAGAAGAGAGTACAGGCAGGATGGAGTGGGTGGAGAAGAGTGTCAGGAGTGATTTGTGACAGACGGGTACCAATAAGAGTGAAAGGGAAGGTCTACAAGAGGGTAGTGAGACCAGCTATGTTATATGGGTTGCAGACGGTAGCATTGTCGAAAAGGCAGGAATCAGAGCTGGATGTTGCAGAGTTAAAGATGTTAAGATTTGCATTGGATGTGACTAGAATGGACAGGATTAGAAAGCAGTATATTAGAGGGTCAGCTCAGGTTGGACAGTTTGGAGACAAAGCAAGAGAGGCGAGATTGCGTTGGTTTGGACATGTGCTGAGGAGGGATGCTGGGTATATTGGGAAAAGGATGCTAAGGATGGAGCTGCCAGGTAAGAGGAAAAGAGGAAGGCCTAAGATGAGGTTTATGGATGCGGTGAGAGAGGACATGCAGGCGGTTGGTGTGAAAGAGCATGATGCAGAGGGCAGGAAGAAATGGAAACAGATGATCCGCTGTGGCGACCCCTAACGGGAACAGCAGAAAGAAGGTGATGATGATGATGATGATGATGATGATTGTTAAACATATCAAGCAAGAGAGTACTGCTATTTGAAAAGTCGTCTCATTAAGCAATATATTCTGTGTGTTGCTTTGTTGGAGTAAATAAGAATTTGTAAGACATCAGTTGTATTTCATGCTGTGTAAAAAGTTATTGTTTAGGTGTCACTCTTTAAAGAAGCAGGGCTTTGCCTACAGTAATGAAAAATACTATTTCACTGTCAGTATTAGAAGCAATAAAAACACTACTGCATGCATGCCCTTGTTTTTACAACACCATATTATATCCATATTTTTCTATAACATATCTTTTATTCTTCTTCTCTCCAACAAAGGCAAAATAAAATAATAAAAAATACCTGTAGCATGTACTTAGATGTAGCATTACAGCCTAAATTAGTTCTGCTTCACATAATCCAAACAATAGTTCTACTTTCTAACAAATAATATTTACTGCAGTGTGGGGTGAAAAGGGGCATCTCCCAAATACATGTTATGTAATCCAACAGGCTGCTTTACCTTTCCCTCTTATTTATTTTGCTGCAATTAATTTTAAACCAAAATAGTTACTACTAGTCTCTCTCTATATAATATGTAATACATAATTAAACAATAGCTGATGAGTGGGTGTGGGTATATTAAAGATTTCCCCATGGTTTGTGTGGTTTGATCATAAGGGTGAAGCCCAAGTGATTAAACAAAGCCAATCATGGGTAAATCTTCAATATACTCACACCCACTCATCAGCTATTGCTATTATACAATAACACTATTTAAGAAACAAACTACTTACTTTTATTCAATACTGTCTTTGTATAATGGTGCCATGGTGTTCCTCAGGGTCGTTTCCACATTCTTCTGCATTTGTTGATGTACTGCACATGTGTATGGGGTTACATTCCCATGCTTACATACTACTACAGCGACCAGATTTTATTCTTCTGGTATATAATTGATTTACAATGGGCACACTGATTGGGCTGACCAATCAGCATGCAAGTTTTGAATACTAATGAGCTAACATTGTATAATTAAGCAATAACCCATGACTGTGTGTGGCTAATGCCGGATTTATCCACAGTTAGTGTGATTTGATCTCTAGGGCCCCAGTTATCAAACAAAGCCAACAGTGGGAGAGGGTTACTACATTTGACATTATTTAAGAAAGAAATTGCTTACCTTTCTTAAATAATGTCTTTGCATACCAGCATTGTAGTGTTCTTCTGCTTTGCTTCCCTGTTCATCCATGTTTTATGTACAGCACATGCGTATGGGACTTGCATACCACATTTGCACAGTACATCAGTACAGTGCAGAAGAAGCGACAGAGAGAAAATATTCTCAGGTTTTTTTTTTTTTTGGTATGGCCGATTAGAAAAGTGATTACCTAAAACACTTTTTACAACGAAGACTCTTCATTCTGAAAATGTCAATCTTGTAGCAAAGACTCTTTTTCAACATAGTTTGATGTTATCTCACATAAAAACAGTCAAAGAATATTGCCATCTTAATTATTTGTAATATTATGGGATTTTGTATGAGGCAAAAATATGGGCATTCTCCAAAAATCTGGACTGAGACAAAACAGAAATACATGGAAATCAGGTAAATTTCTGTTTTTTTTTTTTAGTTTTGCAGAATGTGCCTGATTTTCTTGTATTTGTATATATCAGTAGAAAAAATCTGGCTGCTGAATGGTTCTGCAGCTTGACTTTTTTCTATTGGTATATGCTCGATTTACAACAGGTAGAGTAGCTGGGCTGACCAATCAGCATGCACGTTTTTAATACTAATGAAAGTCATTTTATAAAATATAATAAGTAACATTTAAACAAAACAGACTACACACTTCGTGGATATTATGTGACTTTTAGAAATACACTTCTGTGAACTACAAAATTAATCAAAATCAGGTGTGTTAACCAGTAAACTCTTTTGTTTGTGTGTTGGTCAGAAGATTTTAGTAACACACCTTTTGGTGCTGTTCTGTCATTTTTATGAAGGGTGTTATGTGCTGCTTGATAGAAAATCCCCTCTAGAACTTTCTATACTCCAAGAATAGTCCTTTTTTCCTGATGCATAGCAGTTCTGGAATTGGTTATTTAAATGGAGGATCAGGGTATGCACTGTTTCACCACAAGCAGAACAACATTCAGTGGAGATTTCTTGGCAAAACACTTTTTTTCCAGAATGTCATTCATTCCTTACTCATGATTAGTGAACATTATATCAATACAGTTTACCACAACAATACGGATCTGGCATACTCAAGTATATGTTACTTTTGTACTCAGATGACTGACAAATTAAAGCAAACAAATCCTACTGAAAATAAGTAGGCTAGATGCCTAAAATATGTGATCACAAATAGAAACAGCTGTGTAAGTTCATCAGAGTCACTTCAGGCAGTTTTCACAGCATTCTCTTTAACATTACAGCTTTGGGCCTGAAAGCTATATTTACTGACAGAGAGCGTTATAGATTTTAAAATGTCATGTCAGAGTCCATTAAGCTGCTAACTATCCTTACCTAAGAATATTTTTTTATTTATATTTAATTTCCTGTTTGGCCAGCATGAAGAAAATAACTAAGCAGAAGAGGGATTCACTTAACAATTACTCTAGGACATTACAGGTATTTGTAGATTTAAAATTCTGTCCACTCTTCTAAATGGAGTTTTGGATGTTGAATGATTATGACAGTAGCGTTTTAAACGAAGGCAACTGATACAGAGCTGAGTGAGAATGTCACCTTAGGCCAAATAAATATGTTTGTTTATGTTGAAATACTCTGTTATTAGCCACAAAATAAAGTATCTTATTTAATGAACAAGTAAAAAAAACATGAGATTCAGAAACATTACCATTAGTGGTAAACCCTATTTACATCTGGCAGTAGCTGTTTCTGATTCAGAGACAGTCACATTGCAGGGGTTGTATGCAGTGAGGTTCACTACCATGGTGGGCTCTCTCTCTGGCCTATGGCATATGTGCAGATGTAAACAATGCATTCCAGGGGTTGACATATGAAAATGAATCATTTGTTTTTCCCTCCAACACTCCTACACCAATTATAACTAATAAACAGGTAGCCACAGCACTCTCCATATCTAAACACACAGCATCAGTGGCGCCCAACGATATAACAAGTTACCTTTTAAATAATTTAAATAGGGACCCAATAGGATCTCATATTAACTTTAGCCTCCGGACAGGCTTTGTTCCAACAGAGTGGAAAACAGATAGTTTCATCCCCCTAACTCAGGAAATCAGGGACCCAGGAAATTACAGACCCATAAGCTTGACTTAGCTTGTTTATATAAGGCCATGGAAAGAAAAACACTGGACCTGAACCAATTCAGCTTAGTTAAGGGCAGGTCATGCCTACTAAATCTGATGAAGTTCTGTGAGAAAGTCACTAAGGCCATGGATGAGGGTACAACAGTGCATACCACCTGCCTCATCCTGGCCAAGGCATTTGACAAAATTTATCACTCAGGTATTATAAGTAAACTCACAGAAATGGACATCCCTGTGTCAACAGAAGGACAGTCAATTGGGTCTAGGACAGGACACATGAGATTCAAGTGGGTGATTCAAGCTCCAGCAAGAGGCCAGTTACTAGTAATGTGCAATAGGGCTCCATGCTGGGACCACTCCTGTTCGGAATTTACTTCTCGTACACCAAGACCAACGTGGGGACTTCCGGATGACAGCATTTGCCGATGACTGCAAGCTGAGGTCATTCACTGAATCCCTCAGTGATGTAGATATTCTTCAGGAAGGTTTAAACTAGACAAATGAATGGCATCAAAACCACGGCCTAAAACGAAATGTGAAGAAGTGGCTTATTGTACCCTTTGGAAAATCAAATACCCCTGTAACTACTACATTAACAACACACCGCTAACAGTTTACTTTGAGGTAAGGTATTTGGGCACACAGGTGAATAGAGGAATGAAATTTGACTGTCACATGTCCAAAGTGGTAAGGAAATCATTCTATGTGGCACAACTTATAAGTAAAGGTATGGCATCCAGATCCAGGGAGATTATAGTCCCGCTGTACACAGCCCTCATTAGACCAATAATTGAGTACAATGCACCAGTTAGAATGTACTTGACCAGATAACTGCAACAGCTGAAGCTACCTTAAAGTTCCCTCACTAAGAAAATATAGGTTATAAACAACATGTCCTAGGCACATTGACTGAAAGCCCTTTCCCTTTACTCTTTCTCCTATCAATTACTTAGGTACGACCTATGGCTGACCTACAAGGCACTCAAAAATTCAGCCCTGATGGAGCTGCTGCATATCTGCAAGACAAACAGTACAAGGGTCACCCATTCCAGGGATCTGAACTTAGTCACTGTGTGAATTATGTAAGAAGCCACTGCTATACATTATTGTGTAACTACTACAGCTTGTTAGTAACTTTATAGCAACTAATCGCTGCTAAATATTGTTGTAGTAACTAGTGCTGAATATTACTGTAATATCCAGTGCTGCAGATTATTGTAAGTAGCTACTGTTGCAGATTATTTAAGTAGCTACTGATGTACATTATTGTAGTAATTATTGCTGCAGATTATCTTAATTTAACTACAGCTGCATGTTTTTGTAGCATCCACTGCTACACATTATTGTAGCAGACACATCTTTATATCCTTGCAGTGATTACTGCTACAGAAAATTGTATTAATTACTGCAGCCCATTACTGTCAGAATCAAAACTGCAGGTTGTAGTAACTATTACTGCACATTAATGTAGGCACCAATGTTGTACATTATTGCAGCCTGCTGCTGCAGACTATTGTAGTAACTACTGTTGTACATTCTTGTAGCAACCACTGCTGCATAGTACTGTAATAACAAATACTTCAGTTCAGATCAGAGGTGTAGCTAACTGTTGTGGTGGGTGGTGCTGTCCTGTGATCTCAGTTGAGGAGAAAAGAAGGTCCTCCAACTTCGTCAGACTATGGAAAAAAAACTCCTTTCATTTTAGCAGCTGTTTCAGTTTGTACTGAACACAGAGTGCTAAGTGCTTCAATTCTTAAAAAAAATGTTCATAGGTTCATAAGTAAGTACTAGGTTAGCTGCCCTAGCTGGTCATTTTAAGGCTAGCCAATTTCCCTTTTAGTTTCATCATTCCTTTTAAACTGCAGTAAATTGCTTGTTACTGCTATAGTTTCTTCTACACACTGAGTGCTAAACAGTTCATTTCTTAAAAAAATAAAAAGCTCTTCTTTCCTTTTAAGCAGTAGCAAGCACCTGCTATAATTTATGCCATACACAGAGTGCTAAGCACTTCAGTTCAGAATACAGATGCAATGTCAGCAAAACACTGCACTGTAAACTGATTGACATCTGCCAATCATGCTCCTTAACACTTTGTTTCCAGGGTGACTGCGAAGACACTGGTTTAGATTATTGTAGTAATCCTGTTACAGATTATTTTAGTGTCTCCTGCTGAAGATTACTGTAGTAACCACTACTGCATTGTATTGTAATCACCACTGCTGCATACATTGTAGTAACTACTGCTGTGCATTACTATAAGAACCACTGCTGTACATTATTGTAGCAACTAACATTACAAATTATTTTAGTAACTTCTATAGGAGATTACTATACTAACTACTGCTGTAGTCTATTGCACTAACTAATGTTGCAGATTATTTTAATAACTACTGCTATTACTGTACTAACTACTGCTGTACACTACTGTAGTAACTAATTTTGTATATTATTTTTGTAAATACTATTGGAAATTACTCAAGTAACTACTGCTGTATTCTATTGCAGTAACTAATATTGCATATTATTTTAATAACTACTATTGGAGATCATTGTACTTACTATTGCTGTACACTACTGAGGTGACTAATGATGCATATTATTTTAATAACTACTATTGGAGATCATTGTACTTACTATCGCTGTACACTACTGTAGTGACTAATGTTGCAGAGTGTTTTGGTAACTACTATTGGAGATTACTGTACTAACTAATGACTGTACATTACTGTAGTAACTACTGCTGCATTTTATTACAATAACCAGTGCTGCAGATTATTGTAGTAACTGCTGTGGCACATTACTGTATTAGCTAATGCTACATATTTCACAATACAGTAGAGACAAACATTGTTAACAAGTAACTGATTTTTCAGGAACAGGGGAACATATGAACAATACTTCACAAGTGATCATGAGGACCATCAGATTCCAAGTCATGTACACTTTAAGTAAACACACAAGTGGATTTCAAAGTACACATGCTTACTTGCAGCAACACCATCAACCAGTAATACACTTGATTTGTAATGCTATCGCCTGCAAAAGATAAGTAAATAACCGTACAGTAACCATACATAGGAAAATACATTTCAACTTTTGCGAGATTTTTAACATTTTTGTTTATTGTATGTATAAAAGGATGAATTCAAACAAGTAAGCCAGTTTATATTTACTTAACAAGTTTGACCTTTGTAACCTTTAGTTTTACTTAGACAGTATTTCTTATTATCACTCGTGCTTGGTGTGACATACCATTTTAACTAAAGAACATGAGTAATGAATAGATTACTTTATTAATATCTGTGACAAAAGGAGGTACTGCCAGCACAGCCAGCTGGGATTTTGTAAATAATTATATGTCATTTGTCAATATTTACATGATTCATGTGCTTGTGTTACAAATGTATTAGAACTGTATGTCATATAAGATGGTTTGTACATACATGTGTGCTGAAGCGATATGTTGTTGAGTACTCAGCTCAGAGATGTGTCCACAGTATACTCTACTGCAAGAGAACAGAAATGTACATAAACTATTGTAACTGTGTAAATGTATATGTTTTAATAGTGGAAACTGGAACATACAGGGTTAACTTGGAAAACTTCAGAAAAAATAGTAGAAATTAAATTATTTTATAACTGTGCCATAAAAGATGGTTTCAATGCAGCAAGGAGACAGGATGTCTAACACTAGGGAGCCTTCTGCATTGTCTTGTAAGTGTTTTACTGTTTAATATCTTCCAGCAGCTGTAAACATCTGAGGGCTATGCATTTTCACAGGAAATGCTAAATGGTGGCAGTTTCTAGCAATGGAGGCTTAGCTTGGGAACTAAAGTCAGATGACAAGAAGTGGTGTCATCCTGCAAGCATTCCAGAAGTAATATTTGAGATATTAATTTGAGGAATCTCTGAGAGAGACAAAGCATTCTGTATTTTGTCTTTGACCTGACAGTATCAGCTGGAAGACTGACTCACTACATCTGTTTTGACTTGTTCTGTAAGTAAGTTAACTAGGGTACAATAATTTCTCTCAGATACAGACAGGAATATAGTGAAGTATAGCTTAGATGTTTTCTTTATTTATTTGAGACTGTCCTGCAATGTTGTTTTAATATTTCCTGAGATTTTGAACTCGGCTGTAGCTGTGATTATTTACTGAGCATGTTCTTGTTCTTTTATTATTTATTATTAAATATATTTAGACCTATCATTGTGGCTGATATTTGTGAGACATATTTAAGCTCTGAGAATTTGCATATTTATTTGGTGACACTGTGTGGGCCACTCCTAATAGCCTTGCTCTTGGTCAGACTACCATTTGGATTAATAGTAACATTACACAGTAAGATTGGACACCCTTTGTTAAGGGCCTTAAAGTAGCTGATAAAGAGTGGCTAGTGGCAGTCAAAACTACCTTACAGTCTGGGCAAAAGGGGGCATAGCTGTAAAAGCAATGCCAGCCTTTCCCAGGTATCTATGTGTGTTTTGTGTATAAATCAAATCTCAAAGAGTGTGTGTGTCAGCTACTTGGGTAGGGACACAAAGCACTGGTTGGACAGAGAGGGTGCTGGAGGTCTTGGCTTGGCCACTCAGCTGAGATCTCAGCTCTATAGTTGTGCTAGTGGGGAGTCTTATTGGAGAGCTGGAGAAAGAGGGAGAAACCAGCCCTAGACTGACTGTAGTTTTTGTGTGCTCTTAATGGAAATTGCACTTTACTGTGTGTTTACTTGTCCTCCTCTCAGTGTGTACATCCCCCACTGGACCAGTGTTAGGGCATCACATATTAATTGGTTGGCAGTGGTGGGATATCCACATATTAAGATTCAGTGGTGTGAATATTGAACTCCTGTAGTCTGTAAACAGTGGTTACTGAGAAAGGTGTGTACTCTCAATCAGCCACACAGTGAACATTCAGAGTTTCAATCACAATTGTTTTATTTATTTTTTTTGTTAGCTTAGTCAGGGAGAGTAGATAAGGATGTCAGCAGAGGAGTATGGCAAGCTGACGAGGAGCTGGTTGGCTGAGATGTGCCAGGCCCAAGGACTGGGGCATGCCAGCCTGACTAAAGCAGAATTGGTTGCAGCCTTAGTGATAGCTGCATCACAGACCAGCAACCAGGAGGACAAACAGACTGACCTTGGGGAGGTACAACTCTCAGAAAATGGACAGTTCAACCTTTCCAAAGAGGACTTAAAACTTCATCTGGAGTTAAAGAGACTTGATCTGGAGGCCAAATGGAAATAGAAGCAGCAGAGAGACTGAGACATCTGGAAGCTGAGGAGAATGAGAGGCAGAGGCAACATGAAAAATGAGATGCTGACTCTTCGCCAGGGTCATGGAGGTAATGGTGAAGGGAGCAACCAAACCCCAGAAGTAACAAAGGTCAGTAAATTTCTTCCACAATTTACAGAGGAGAATTTTGATAGTTTCATTCATATGTTTGAAAGGGTATATAAATAGGATAATGTTGACCAAGTGCTCTGGGTACTGTTCCTGACCACCTTACTCCATGGTAAAGATGAAACTGCTATTTCTATATTGTCTGATACTGATTGCTTACATTATAATACTGTTAAAATTGTTTGTTAGAGTGTTATAAGTTAACCCCTGAAGCTTATAGTAAAAGTTTTGTTAGCATAGATGCAAGGCAGATGAAAGTGTATGTGAATATGGGTGAGGGGGTGTCAGGTCACCACTTTTAAAGGGCTGGCAGACCTTTTGGCGAGGGAACCAGTCCTTAGCAGTTTGCCTGAGGACATGAGAATCTAGTTAGCAGATAGGCAATGCAATACTGCAGATGAGCTGGGGAAGAAGGGAGACCTATACCTAGCAAGCAGGGCATCACTGAACAGGAAAGGGATATCCAGTGCTGCTCATGGGTTTAAGGGAACACATGGTGCGCAACGTAAACTGCCCCAACAGAGTCCATCAGTAACAGGGGAAGCCACTAATTCAGGTACACTTTCAGGACCAAGGGTTAAATGTTTTAAATGCAATCAGTGGGGCCATGTAGCATATAGATGTCCATGGAGGCAAGGTGGGGAACAAACGGTGGGACAGCCAGTAAGTGGGAATGACAGAATGCCAGCTGTAAGTTGTCTGGAGAAAACAAGGGTACCAAACTCCCACAAGAGGTTATATCCTATCTTATTAAATGGGAAACAGGCTAAGATAGACACAGCCTCTCACCTAACCATCATGAAGCCTGCAATGGTTAAAGAGGAGCACTACTTGTCTGGGCAGTCTACTCTAGTCAGAGCTTTAGGAGGGACCCTATTGCAAATACCTTTGGCTATGGTTCACCTTGCCTGGGAGGGTGGAAAAGGAAGCCAGCAAGTAGATGTGTTTGAGGATATCCTTGCAGATGTCCTGATAGAGAATGATTTTGATAATGCAGTACCTTGTGTGCATGCAGTGACACATAGTCAGGCTTAGAGACAGGCATTTGGGTCTGGTAAACTGGGGGGGCAGACAGACCACAGACTTGAAGCCAGGACTGGTGAGGTGGTTACTTCAGGGAAGGAGCTACCCTGTAGCAGTGAGACTGAAGGTGAGCCACAGCTGCTTGTGGGTACTGATGTTTCCTTGGACAGAGTGACTGCAAGGACAGAGGTAAGTAGTAGTACCTAGGCTGACAGTGAGGCACCACAGTTGGTAGTGCCCAGAGCCTGCCATCTGGCACTTCTAACTGTAGCCCATGAAATTCCCTTTGTAGGTCATATGGGCATAAAGTGTAAAAACAGATGTATTATGTATGCAGAACTTTTATTGGCCTGAGATTTCCAGAGATGTAATTGGGTACTGCATGACCTGTGAGCAGTGCCAAAAATTATGCACAGTAGGGGACAAGGTCAAAGCTCCTTTGATGCCTTTGCCTGTGATTGAGGAGACATTTCAGAGAGTAGTTATGGATACTGTGGGGCCTCTGAGTACCCCAAGTTCCACATGGAAGAAGTATATCCTTGTGGTAATAGATTATGCTACCAGATACCCTGAGGCAGTGGCACTGTACTCCAATGAGGCAGAAAAGGTGGCAAATGCTTTGTTAGAGATTTTCAGCAGGGTAGGTTTCCCAAAAGAAATACTGACTGACAGAAGTGCCAGTTACATGTCAGACCTGCTGGCTTGTCTGTGGAAGCACTGCGAGGTGAAGTACTTAAAGACCACCCCCTACCATTCCCAGGCTAATGGTCTGGTTGACAGGTTAACTCTACACTCAAGACCATGCTACGAGTATATGCAGACCAGTTTAAGAGGGAGTGGGACAAATATTTGCCAAATCTATTGTTTGCTTACAATGAGGTGCCCCAGGAATCCACAAGTTTCACCCTTTGAGTTGCTGTATGGGCATAAGGTAAGGGGACCTCTAGATCTGATTTGAGATGAGTGAAAGGATGAGTGTCAATCCCACAAGGAGTCTGTTGTGGCATATATCCTAAGCTATAAGACAAGGCTCAGGAAGATCATGGGCATGGCCCAGGAGAACCTGGCAGAAGCCCCACAGCAGAAAAAGGTCTGGTATGACAGGACTACTCAAGCTAGAGAGTATACTGTCGGGCAGCAGGTAATGGTTCTCATTCCTGTCAGACACAACAAGCTGCAGGCAGATTGGGAAGGAGCCTTCAAAGTGGTAAGGAAGGTCAGTGAAGTTAACTACATAGTAGAACTTCTGGGCAGGAGGCAGGGGCATAAATTGTACCATGTTAACATTATGAAACCATACCATGATAAGGAGGCCCAGTAATACGTATTTACAGTACAAGGCAGGAGTAGTCCGAGGGGGATCTAAGTCTACAGGGAGCCAGCCAGAAATATCCTAAATTACTATGGTGGAGCCTAGAACTGCAGGCATATGATGGGACAGTGCAGCACTGTACTAGGTTCTGCAATGCCAAGGCAGCTGGAATCTCAAGACAGGAAATGAGGTAAGGTGTTCCCAGAGAAGCCCAACCCTTGCAAGCAACATTTCTCAAAGGTCACTTGAAAAACTAGTTTGAGTCTTCGGGGGGGGGGGGGTGACAAAAGAAGGTACTGCCAGCACAGTTAAGCAAAATGTTGTAAATAATCCTATGCCATTTGTGAATATCAACATGATTCATATGCTTGTAGAACTGTATGTCATATAAGATGATTTGTACAGACATATGTGCTGAAGACATATGTTGCAGAGTACTCAGCTTAGAGATGTGTCAACAGTGCACCCTACAGGAAGAAAACAGAAATGTGCATAAACTATTGTAACTGTATAAATATATGTGTTTTAACAGTGGAAACTGGAACATAGAGGATTAACCTGCCAATCTTCAGAAAAATAGCTGAAATTAAATTAATTTATAACTATGCCATAAAAGATGATTTCAATGCAGCAAGGAGACATGATGTCTAAACCAGGAAGCCTTCTGCATTGTCTTATAAGTGTTTTATTGTTTTATGCCTTCCAGCAGCTGTAAACATCTGAGGGCTATGTATATTCACAGGGAGATGCTAAATGCTGGCAGTTTTTAGCAATGGAGGGAATTAAAGTCAAATGACAAGAACCAATGTCATCCTGCAAGCATCCCAGAAGTAATATTTGAGATATTAATTTGAGGAATCTCTGAGAGAGACAGAGCATTTTATATTTTGTTTTTGATCTGACAGCATCTGCTGGAAGACCCACTCACCATACTGTCTTGCCTTGTTCTGTAAGTAAGTTAACTAGGGTACAGTAATTTCTCTCAGATACAGATAGGAATATAGTGAAGTATAGCTTATATGTTTTCTTTATTTATTTGAGACTGTCCTGCAATGTCATTTTAAATATTTCCAGTGATTTTGAACTCTGATAAAACTGTGATTATTTACTGAGTATGTTCTTCTTTTATTATTTATTATTAAAAATATTTCATCCTATCATTGCAGCTGATATTTGTGAGGCATATTTAAGCTCTGAGAGTATCTACATATTTATTTGGTGACACTGTGTGGCCCACTCCTAATAGCCTTGCTCTTGGTCAAACTACCATTTGGATTAATAGTAACATTACACAGTAAGATTGGACACCCTTTGTTAAGGGCCTTAATATAGCTGATAAAGAGTGGCTGGTGGCAGTCACAACTACCTTATAGTCTGGGCAAAAGAGGGCATAGCTAGTAAACCTGTGCCAGCGTTTCCCAGGTATCTGTGTGTGTTTGTGCATAAATCAAATCTCAAAGAGTGTGTGTGTCAGTTACTTGGGCAGTGACATGAAGCACTGGTTGGACAGAGAGGGTGCTGGAGGTCTTGTCTTCACCACTCAGCTTAGAGCTCATCTCTATAGTTGTGCCAATGGGGAGTCTTATTGGAGATCTGGAAAAAGAGTGAGAAACCAGCCCTGGACTGACTGTGATCTCTGTGTGCTATTAAGGGAAATTGCACTTTACTGTGTGCGTACCTGTCATCCTCCCAGTGTGCTCATCTGCCACTGTTGCCAGTAGTGAGGATTGAGGCTCCTTGATCACTGGGACAGTGGTGGGGTGTCACAATCTCCATGACAAAACTTTGGTTAGGTTGTATGTTTTTAGCAGATAAATACATAGAACTGGTTTTAATTTCAGAGCATAATATGAGGCTTTAGCTCACACAATCAATGATGTCAGCTGTGTCACTCACACAGTGTTGGTGGCATACATGTTAAATAATGTTAGGGTAACCTGGAACGGGTTATTAACTGTTCCTGTATTTGTAGTTCAGTCCCTATTTAGGCTGTTGCATCCTGCAAAAATACATGAAAAATGGCAAAAGCCCTGGCATTTTAGGACATTTTGCCTAAGCTTCCTGTAATAGTTGTATAAAGCAATTACTTTATATCTGAAACATCTTAATATTAAACGAAACAATGGAAACAACAGAAAAAAATGAAATTCTGTAAAACAGAACTTTTATTTTGGCAACAAAATGAGATCCAGTGCTTTGCACTGGTTATAGATATGGTTCACCTTGCAAAATTACACATTTCCATTAAAAACATCTCACTTTGGGTAGCTGAAAAAGAGGCAAACCCAGTCCTGGATACCTACATAAAAATGAAACACAGTAGTGGAATTTGTGTCTGCTGTTGCAGTCAGATGAGTTCATAATATAGGCTTCCAAGATACAGACAAAGGTAAATACTCCTCATCATACTTAAGTGCAAGAAATGAAAATAAGATGGATTAGAAGTCCAGACCACAATGCTCATTTAAACCAATGTTGTTTCTTGGGCAGCAGTCTGACCTGATGAGGGTACCAGGTTTGTTTGTCAAATCATTGCAGCAGAAGTAGTGAACAGTTCTTTCATACATTTAGTAAATTACTTATTATTACATTCTGCCAAACAAGGGCTAAACAGTTTACAAGGTTACTCTCCAGTCCAGCTGGTGACTCTGGGAATTTTGAGGCAATGTTACAATTCCCTTATGTACACAGACAACCCTCTCCTCCTTCCAACAAACTCTAATACATGTGAGAGATGCAGTTACACAGCCAAACTGGAGGCAGAGCTCTCTCAACCCAAGACTGGCACAGTCAGTCAGGAGGAAAAGGTAACCACCCACACCACAAATCCAGTCTCACACAGACCTATAGCATCTGCATACCCAACACATAAACATGCAAAAACATACTCGGAGGCTCTAAATAAAAATCTGCCTAAACAGCAAAGACCTCCTAAGCAGATATCCAAGCAACAGCCACCCCTCAACAATACCCACAAATCACATATCTCACAAAATCAATGTGCCTCACAGTCACAGCCCTTAAGGCCAAACAACACACCAAATACACTTGTTATAGGGGACTCTATTGTCCGGCACACTGACGTCCCGCTCACCAGACTGAACAAGGAGAAGGTCACTGTAAGCTGCCTGTCAGGTGCCGGGATCCGCCACATAACGCAAGCACTCAGGTCACTCCAAAGCAAGTACAAGTATGACTCCATCATTGTCCATGCTGGTGTGAATGACCTGAGAGGTACCTCCCTGGACTACATGAAAAGAGACATAGAGGAGCTCTCTGACCATGTAGGCCAGGCTGGTATGACCCTGACCTTGAGTAGCATCTTGCCCTCACCAAGAATGATGCCACAGTATAAAGACAAAATTATCAGTTTCAACAATTGGCTAAAGTATTGGTGTCATTCAAAGGGGCTCCAGTGTCTGTCAGCCTGGGATGACATGCTCGACAAGCCACATTGCTTCACTAGGGACGGCTTGCACCTGTTACCCTTAGGCTTTTGTATACTGGCCAAGGCTCTTGCTACCCCCATAGTGCCTTTTTTAGGCAAGGCTCAAAGGACAAACCCACCTCCATAGACAATCCAAAGATAAAAAAACTAAAGGTAATGCTACTCAATGCCAGAAGTCTAAACCTCAAGATGCACGCACTCGAGACTCTCCTCAGTATGGAGAAAATCGATGTCTGTGCAGTAACAGAAACCTGGTTCAAGGCTCCTGAGAGCACCCCAGCACTACCAGGTTATAACTCATACCATGCATTTCGGCCCCAAAACTCGGACCAAAGCACAAAAGGAGGGGGAGTATCTATATTCATCAAAGATACCTACACCTCCAGTAAGTGGCACTGCACGAAGCATCGGAAACCATCCATGTGCAACTAACAGTGGGCAAAACTGCCTTTCAGTTTGTAGCCTGCTACAGAACACCCTCCCTATTACAGGAACCCCACTTGGCATTCCTGAGAACACTGGAGAATATGAAGGTCTCTCCAAACACTATGTTATTGGGTGACTTCAACTACCCAAACATTGATTGGGAAAACTACTCAAGCCCAAACACCCTTGCCCAATGGTTCCTTGAATTTATAAACTCTAACGCAATGGAACAAATGGTCACCACTCCCACAAGAGGGAACAACATATTGGACCTGGTCATCACCAACATGGGGACTCTATGTTCCACACCAGAGGTAAACCCCTCATTGGTAAGATCAGACCATAAACAAATTTCCCTGGACATCCATATCCCATCCCCACCCCCAGCCAAGGAAATCACTGTAAAGAATTTCTCAAAAGCCAACTTTGCACTTCTCAAGACTGAGGTGGAATCCTTCAAAGCCCCTGGGCCAGAGGATAATACAGCCCAATCCGAAGAATCCTTTACAAATGCATTCTATGAGCACCTGCAGGAATGCATGGATCGTGTTATCCCAAATAAAACCAAGACTCACTCCTCCAAAAACAGGAGACCGGTCTGGTGGACCCCGGCCATAAATAAGCTATACAACAGAAGGAGGAAGCTACTACATGACAGCAAAATCCCAAAAAGGGAAGGCATCTCTGATCAGTATTAGCAAGAAACTTCGATCCCTCATAAAATCATCAAAGGCCAGTTTCGAAAGAAAAATTGCCCTAGACACTAAAGATAATCACAAGGCCTTTTTTAGTTATGTCAGGAACATGGGCAGAAACTCCCAGATATGCTCTGAATTGTTGCATAATGGTACAAAATATACCAAACCTACAGACATAACCAACATCCTGGCAGACAGATTCAGCGCAAACTCCCCCCCCCCCCCAAAGGAGCAAACGCCCATCCCAATTGAATGTAACCTCCCTGACATCACAGATGCACAGGTGAAAGCTGCCCTCTCCAAAGCAAAAAACACAGCATCTATGGGACCGGACGGTGCCCCAGGCTGTGTCTTACATGAGCTCCAAGAAGAACCGAACCCTCACATTAAGTCACTGTTCAAACTTAGCCTTACTACAGGATATGTACCCAAAGAATGGCGTACAGCTACAGTGGTCCCACTCCATAAAGGTGGTGCCACAACGGACCCCGGAAACTATCACCCCATAAGCCTGACTAGTCTGGTCTGTAAAGCTATGGAGCGTATTATCATGGAACTCATAAACAAAGACATTGGGAGCCTCCAGACACTGGACCCTACCCAATTCAGCTTTGTTAAGGGCAGATCTTGCCTCTTAAACCTAGTTGATTTCTTTGAAACAGTTACCAAAGCCATAGATGAGGGCAAGGTAGTCCACACAGCCTACCTGTACCTCACAAAAGCCTTCTACACAATACTCCACTCGGGCATCATAAATAAGCTTACCAGCTTAAATATCAACCCCTATATCACAAGATGGGTTGCAAACTGGCTCAGAGATAGAACCCACATGGTCAGAATCACAGGTGCCATGTCCAAATCCAAACCAGTTACAAGTGGCATCCCACAGGGCTCAGTTCTGGGACCTCTCTTGCTCGGTATATACTTCTCTGAGGTTCAGGCTAACACAGGGGGATTATGTCTGACAAAGTTCACAGATGACTGCAAACTGGGGGCCATAATCGAATCTCCAGCTGACACAAGCATCCTCCAAAATTGTCTCACAGAGACGGATGCTTGGTGCCAGAGCCACGGCCTCAAGTTAAATGCTAAAAAGTGCATAGTCATCCCCTTTGGGAAAAACAAGGTGCCCACAAATTACCACATAGGTGGTAATCCATTAAGTACGGAAGAAGTAATTAGAGATTTGGGGACCAACGTAGATAGTAATCTCTCCTTTGATAATCACGCTGCCAAAGTGGTTAGAAAGACCTTCTATATAGCCCACCTTATCACGAAAGGATTCGCATCTAGATCAAGAGAGGTCATTGTGCCCCTCTACTCAGCACTCATCAGGCCCATAATTGAATACAATGCCCCTTTTGGGATGTACCTTACCCGACACCTGCAGCAACTGGAGAGACCCCAAAAGTACCTCACCAAGAGGATCATGGGCTACAAACAGATGTCCTATGCAGCTCGACTAAAGAAACTCCAGCTCTACTCAGTTCCTTACCGCCTACTCAGAGGTGATCTATGCCTGACGTACAAAGCCATGTCAAACCCAGAATTAATGGACATGCTCCACCTCAAAAAATCCAAGTCCCTTAGAGCTACACGCTCCAGGGACCTAAACCTCAGCACAAAAATAAATAGGACATGTTGGAGGGACAGATTCATTTCCCAGAGGCTCCTCTCACTCAGTTCATGTTAGACATAGCTCCTCGCTGACCCTCTTCAAGCGAAATTTGGACGCGTGGATGTGAAATCGCAAATTCACCCCTGGGATCTCTCCTGTGTCCCTGCTAGACAGAGGCGCAGTAAACTAATCTTAAAAGGGTACCTTCTGTGACCTACTTTACAGAGGCACAGTAGGCTAATCTAATAGGGAGGCGGAAGCCAAATACACTCTTTCTAGGTTTGTAAATGCCCTAGGGCAGTTAGCCTAGTATCTACCTATGAACCTATGAACCTACACAAACTATTTAGTAAAAACTACAAGAAAGGCTCAGCCACGCTAGAGTCTTTGATGTGTAATACCTTAAACCTCCTGTAGAGGTAGCTCATGGAGTAGAAGTAAATGACCCCTTGCTACATGGCTTCTGAATGCCCACTGACTTTTTATTTTTTACTTTTTAAGTCTTTATGGTACATGTAGGCCAATAAAGACATATCCCACTAGCTGGAGACATGCTATGTTTTGGACTTTTTGTGACCTTATCAGTTCAGCATAAACAGATTCTTTAGCTAAGAGCCTCTCTTGCAGTTATTACTGAACAGTTTGTCTGTGTAACCCTTTTACCCTTTACTTAGCTGCTGTATGGAACATTCTACAGACCCCTTAATGTTTATGGGCATGAGGTAGCGTCTTACTCCTTATGGTTCTGTAGTACAGCCAAACAATCCACTTATGCTATACTGACGGGGTCAGTAAATGTTTTTATGAACTCGTTTTGCAAATAAGGTTAGAGTAATAGAGAAATTATTGCATGTCATGTTTTATGCTAATTCAGTATTGGCTGAAACTACATAGTTCCGTATTTGTAGTATTCATTGTATCTAAACCCTATTACTTCTTTCCATAAGCTATTCTAATACAATAATAGTCTAACAAGTTGTTTCCTGGCTTAGCAAAATAAAATAGTAATGGTATGCTGAGGTAAATATTTGATAAAAAGGAGGATCATACAACAATGAATATAACATTGCTAAGGTATAAGACATTTAACATGGCTAAAGAAGTAACAAAAGCTTTTACCAATTTCTCCTGTACCATTTTCCTTTATGTAACCAGATGTATTATATACTCTGAATACAAGTCACAGTCAGGAAGTGTCGAAGAGTAATTAGTTTTCTTTTTCACAGCATGACTTGTGGTAAATAAAATAGGCATTGATATACTGTAGATGTGGAAAGGTACTAGTAAATGATTCAGATAATGCTTGAATACAGAATACATATTACACGTGAAAATGATGTGTTTCACATCAAACAAGCTATCAGACATTATTGGTGATTTATATGGCTGCTGAATAAATGTACATAAAATAATATATAAATAAAATAATTATTTACAATTTAGTTAAAATATTGTGGTATACAATTTAAAAACTGTTAAAGTTCATTTTACACCTTAACTAATGAAAACTTGTCTAAGAATGGAAATAAATTAAGGAAAGTTATAAAACCTTAGGAACTTGCTTTGAGTTTAAAGAGATGAACAAGAGACATATATGGGGATAGAAAGTGAAAAAAAGACTCTGTCTTTTTCCTCCTACCCTCTCTCTCTCTCTATATATATATATATATATATATATATATATATATATATATATATATGTCTGTGTGTGTGTGTGTCCCTCTCCATTAGGGCATATGTGGAGTGTTCAGAGCTTGATCCAGCAAAAGACAACCTGGGCAATTGCCTTGGGCCCACTGTCTGGGAGGGGGCCTACTGGCATGGGGGGGGGGCTGCCTTAACAGTTAGTTATTATTCAAAAGGAAAACTTTTTTTTTTTCTTTAAGGCCATTCATTCTTTTTTAAGAGAACAAATGCCCTTTGACTTTTGTGTCAATGCATGCACCACCTGCTGACACTTCTTTTACACCTCTGCATGGGTGGAATTTAAACACAGCAAACTTCTGCTACCTTCCCTGGGGGATTATCATATAATTGAATGATTAAGGTACCACTGAAGAGAGACAGGTGCGCGCGTGTGTGTGTGAGTGTGTGTGTGTGTGTGTGTGTGTGTGTGTGTGTGTGTGTGTGTGTGTGTGTGTGTGTATGTGAAATGCCCTATTTAGGGATGGCAGATTAGTAAATATGCTTAGGCTCAAATACTGTACCTTAGTAACAGGAATCAAGAGCCTGAATCCTGTACAACAACTGCCAAAGCACTCAAAGTGCATTTTCAAAAGTTTGAGTTTCAGTGTATTTTCAAGAAATTGTGAGTTTCAGATCATTTTTAAGGAACTGTGAGCCTCACTGTATTTTTAAGGAATTGTGGGCTTCAGTGCATTTTCAAGGAACTGTGAGCTTCAAGGGAAGAGAAGTTTGTTGCTGTTCATTTTAAGTCTGTTTTTTACTGTGTAACTGTTTGGACTATAACATTTGAAATCTGTGTTAGTAGCACAACAGGTTTTGCATTCTCCTCCCACACCTTGTAGACGAATTTCAGACACTATGTTGTACTTTAAGGGGAGAGTGGGGGTACTGAATTTCTGAGTGTTTCCTCCTTTGGATAAGATGCCTAGTAACTATGAATCTGTTGTCAGTTTGACATCTGTTCCTTATTGCAATATTACAAGCTTATTTTTTAATGTAACCTAGTCAATTTATTCTTTATGGGCAGTAGGCGCTAAATATTTAGATGAAACACTGAAATATAAAGTTGTTTGCTAGCAGGATCCTATTCATTAGTTACAGATCTCTTTAATGTGGAATTAATCAGATGACTTTTACATCTGCAGAGATTGTGCATATCGACTGATATTGAATAGCCTTTTATGGGTGAAATGTTCCAAAATGGGCTGTTTTGTCATTATGGCTTCATGCATTTTGTTTCATTACTTACCGTAAAAATGTTCAAAACTACAAATTTAAAATACACTCTAACAAGTGGAGCTGTATTATACATGGAGTATAATTTAATACAGTCAGGAAGAAGTGGATCAAAGAACACATACATGTCTACATGGTCCTAAAATGTGTGCAAGGGGTCTATATATTGAAAATAACTCAAAGGTAAACTTTATCTGCCACTGGCCAGATGCATTTTTTTTGAATGTGGGTTTCATTGCTGTTGCAATGACTATGAGTTTCAATGACAGAGAAGTTTACTGGTAATGCTAAGTCTGTTTACATTGCAAGACTGTATTGTTTTGTTTAGCAAATGTCTAGCAATGTTTGTGGTACAAAATTTGAAATCAATTTTTTAAATTAAATCATAATATCTGTAATCATTGTAGAAGTAAAGAAAACATAGTATGCACACTGATAGATTTGAACCGTGTTTTATGGTAACTGGGGAGGAATAGTCAAGTAATTGGAAACTGAAGTGGCTGTGGGAGGCTACTGTGTGTGTAGGGGGTCAAGATCTTACCCTGCCTAGAGCCCCATTTGACCAAGATACAGCTCTGAGAGTGTTTGCTGAGAAATAGCTGGAATATAGACTGAGTTGTGGTCTTATTTCTTACTAGTGTATTATTTGAAGTATACAAAATGAGGATCTCAGTAGCAAGAAGAAGAAAAAAGAAACTAATATGAGGTAAAATAAAATGTAATATTTCCTTTACTGGCACTCTGTAGTATCTGAGGTATTTGTATATGATAGGATATTTGGTTATTATAGACATTTGTTACTATATCATTAATTGTAAACTTAGGGTAGTTGAAGAATGACAGATGAATGTTAAAACTAATATTTATTTGTTATTATGTTTTGATTTGCTGAAATTAAAAAATTGTAATATTTAATATACATTGTTTTAACATGTCTTCCCATTCCCTTACCATTCATTTATTGGACTCTTATAGTTGTGTGAATGAGAAGTAAATACTATTTTAAGTACGTGATATATTTAATGCTCTGAAAAAAGGGTCATCTCTTTGGTAACTAAGGTAGTATCAACAACATCCTGCGTATTGAAGATTACTGGGGGTGTGCAGTTATTAGTTGAGATAGTACTAATTAAAATGGGAAATTATGAATTCCAGGGAAGAGGTGTTTAGATTAATGCATACAGTGTTTGTAGTCTGTTTAGGCAATGGTGAGCTTGTGTTCAGAATTTGATATTTTGATGATAATAGGTGGCATTTATGGAATAAGTACAAGAAACTAACATGCAATTGATAAAGCATGGGGTATTTCATCATAATCAGAATAAGCGTATTCCAAGATATGATACATACATTCATACATACAAATGTTTCAAGCATGGGCATTAATGCCCTTCTAGCTTGCCAATATACCAAAACACTTCTTCCCATAATAAATGCCCAGGCTGTTCTTAAAATATCTAAACTAGTACTTGCTTTAATGTAATTTGGTAGTCTGTTCCATGTATCAGCTACTCTGTCAGAGAACCAATTAGTACACTTCTCATTCCTATAGAATCTTCTACATATGTTGTCTGATGATTCTCTATCACTTTTTGATAACCCTAAACATTCCCAGAGGTAGTTGTCCCTAAATGCCCTATATAACTGAATAAGATCTCCTCTTAAATATCTATAAGAGACACTGCACAAGTTCAGATATTTTAGTCTTTCATAATAACTTACATTTTCACATCCATGGATGCCCTTGGTATATTTCCGTTGTACTCTTTTCAGTTTACTCATGCTTGTCTTCTTATAGGTTTCCATATTGTTATTCCATACTCAAGTTTGGGTCTAATGTAACTAACAAACAATTACTTCATTATGTTTGATTTGCTAGACTTTATAAATCTATGTATACAACTTATAGTTCTATAACTATCATTATCCAGTTGCTTGATATAATTAAAAAAAACCTCATAACTGAATCTACCCATATACCCAGGTCCTTAAATGAGTCTATAGTTTCAATCACTGTGTGCTGTATTAAATATTCACCTTTCGGTTTATGTCTCCCAAATCTCGTATGCCTAGTTTATGATGTATTTATCAATATATTATTCTCCTGTGCCCAAATGGTCAATTCAGTCAAATTATTTTGCAGACATGCCTTACTGTAACACTTGTAATCAGTTTATCCAATTTCAGGTCATCAGCATATAGACTGTAGAACACCTCAGATGAAAAAGTTAAGTCTGAAAGATACAATCTAAACAAGTAAGGGCCTAGGACAGAGCCCTGTGGGATACCTTGACTGTAACCAAGGATTTTACCTGTCCAGTTGGTTTGTGATACTTGCCATGTCCTATTTTTGTTAGCCATGCAGCTAACCATCTTATCAACAGTACATCAATACCTAGTTGTACTAATTTATTGATCAGTGATTTGTGTATGACCCTGTCAAATGCTGAAGTTAAATCTATATAAATCACATCACAGCACAGTTTTTCTTTCATAGCTGTTATTATATTGTTAAAGAACATCATGTTACAGATGGTAATAGATCTATTTTCAACATATGCATGCTGATATATGATTTCAAGTCCCAATCTATCCAGTTCTGACAATAACTTATCCAGTATTACTTTCTCTATTATTTTTACACAACATGAAAGTAGTCTTAAGAGTCTATATGATTCTGGATTTGTCCTACTCCCCTTTCCCTTAAAGACAGGTTTAATAAGTGCATGTCTCCAATCTTGAGGAATCTCCCCATATTTATTTGACCTAGTGTAAGTTCTTGTTGAAGTGTTCTCAGGTCATTGTTACTTATTCCATTTCCCCCATGCACTTTGTATGGATGCAGTTTGCACAGTTCTTTCTCAATATAATCTAATTTGATTCCAGTATCTGGGGTTACCTGGATGTCACTAGGACAACTCACCACCCCTTTTGTGGAGCCAAACTATTTTGCATAAGATTTAGTAAATATATCTATAATCTGTTGTGTCTGAAAATAAATTTTAGAATCTGCACAGTTAATCAATTTGTGTATCTTTACTCCATCCACATCTTATGTATCTATAAAAAGGTTTCCTATTATGCTCAATATCTTTATATAAATTTTCTTCAAATTTTTCTTGATCTTGTCAAACACTAATCTGTTTAACCAGATTGTTTATTTCAGTTTTTAAAGTTGTAGTTCAACCTCTCTTCCATTTCTTATAGTTTTTGTCTCTTACCTTAATCAGGTATCTTGTTCTTATGGAAATATACCCCCCTGATGTTGCATGCCTAGATTCTGATGTTAAACATTTTTTTTTTACTTTTTGCACTCAAGCAATTTCTCTTTCAAAACTTTCCACATTCCATCTGCAGTTTTTCCACTGAACACCCCACTCCAGTTAGTTTTATATAGTAACTGTTTTGCTTCCCTATAATCTGTAATTAACCTTCTGTGCATTGGTTTGGATTTCAGTTTGGCAGAATTATCTAGCAAAAAATGAACCTTAATAACCCCATGATCACTGCACATCAATGGTGGTAAAACTTGACTTGAAGTTACAGTAATTTCTTTGTGAACACAAATAGTATCTAGTACATTCTGTCCCCTGGTAGGTTTTTTTTACAATCTGAAGCATTTGTTGTTCCTGAATATAATCTGTGAATAATTTCATTACTAACAGTGTTGAATCAATATTATTCCAGTCTGCTTCTGCTAAATTTAAGTCCCCAGATAATATTATTCCTCCCTCCTGTGTTTCATGTAAGAAATGTATGAATTCCTCTAGGTCATCTGCACTTGACTTTGGTGGTCTATACACTCCAGTTGTTACATGTTCCAGGATTGTCTTTATTGTCACAGTTACACAGTCTATAGTATTGATGTTATTATTGAACATGTAATAATAACAGGTCTCATAGCTATCTTTAATCCCTATCACAACATCTCACCTGATTTTTTGTTAGAATGTCTGTTACAGTAAAAACGTTTATACCCTGTCAGAACTGGTTTCCAGTCAATGTTCTTTAACCATGTTTCCCAAATAATAACTACATCAATCTTGTGGGAGCGTAGCAAATTTTCTAATAAAAAAAAATATATATTATTAATGCTCCTAGCATTAACAACCATCAGAGATGCATCAAATGTTGCTATCTGTGAACTGTTACATTTTTGACCTGGCAAAAATCCTGGCTAGTATTTGTCAAATATTGCAAAATATCTGCTGCAAAAATTCTCTTCCCTGATCTAGACAAATGCACGCCATCCTGTCTGAACACATGTGTGCCCAAAAGAAGGCATGGATGCTCTATACATTTCCATTTTTTAAAACAGGACATTTTTTTCCATGTAGGTGTTTATCCAAAAAATCTTTTCATTCACAGTGACCTGACTATCCTTTCTATAGGTGATTTGTGAAAAGTATGTCCTAACACCAGTACAAGCTATACTATCTAGGAGGGCTGTCGGTTCCCGACTAACAGTCAGAGAATCTTTGTTGGTGACATCATTTGTACCAGTATGAATAAAAACAGATCCATACTTCCTTACATTAAGGTGTTCCAAGGCTTGTTTCACATCTTCTATTTTTGCTCCTGGCAAGCATAACACTCTTCGATGTTCATTATCTTCTCTGCAAATATAAGTATCAGTTCCTCTAATAACTAAATCTCCAATTACAGGAATATCTTTGAATAGCTGAAAAAGGCAACACCAAAGCAGATAATCCTGTAAAACGAACTTTTAATCCAGTTAATTATAAAGACAGTGAGCGCTTTCACGTTATCACAATGTTTCATCAGACTTTGAATAAAAACCATTAACAGCCAACCATAAATAGTAAATTCAAACCCTTCTAGCCTATTGTTCAACAGAGACAATTATAACATCATGTTAAAGTTTAAAATTTAAAAAGACATGCTTTATAAACAATATTTTTCGAAATATATACATATCTAAAGCATGCATCATAAAAAACATTTCTAAAGCATATGTGCATTCAATGTATAAATATTTATAAATGTCACAAAAAATACACATGTTTGTATTTAAATGAAACTAAAGAATATATATAATGTAGTTCATTCTAAAGACAATATATACATATGCATATGTCTAAAAAATCATTCACATAAAGCTGTGAAAATTAAAATTCTAAATAAAGTAACTAATGTACATATGGTCTAGCTGATAAAAAAGGTTTTAATGTCATCCCGTTATTTAATCCACTCATGTTTATGTGCTTGCAGGCGTATTATCCATTTATGTTCTTGACCCTCCATGTAAGTCTTAACATTCCCTAACCTGCCTGATTTCTTAATCAGTTCTAATGCTCTAAACTTAGAGTTATGTGTCATACCATGGGTTAACACATGTTTAGCTAATGTGTTCTTATCATCTTCTTTATTTATAGCATAAATATGCTCTCTTACTCTTTCTCTGAGGGTCCTATTGGTTTTGTTCTCTAACTTTCTTTTCAACTACAAAACATTCATGTTCCTAAGGGTACTTACTGTCTTTTCCCCTTCTTTGGTCAGTTCTGTAGTGGTAAGGCATAACAAAGGATTGCTTTCAACATTAAAAAAATCTTTGGAAGGAATCACTTCCCTCTAACAGACATTTGTTCTCATTTAATACTCCCCTCTGTCATGTTCCAGTGACCGTTGAGAAACCAGTGCCCATACATGGCAGGTGATAGTACATTTATTCACCCTTACACGAGACAGGAGTATGTGTTTAAACAATATGTGGACTGTAAGACAAGGGACTTGGTATACCTGGCACAAAATGACTAAATGAAAGTCTACACAATGGCAAAGACTCCATATGGAGGCGTGTCTCAGTTTTATGGTGGTACCGAGAGGATTACGTGTTCTAAAAATGCCTACCTTCAGTACCACATATCTTGAACTGCTAATAAAATGGCAAAAATTAAACTTAGACACCAGTTATGGCTACATCAAGCTTCTAATTGAACAATATAAAAATATAGAAGCAGTTCTGACCATGGAAATTACTTCTACAAGAAATAAGCTCAAAGATGTCTTAAGCATGACAGAAATCGATCTCACTATAAGTTTAACGGCACTAGACAACAAGTTATTACAGGAGAAGAAGATGAAATTGGAGAGAGATTTCAATTATTTCCACAGGGGTAATGTCTTCTCATGACCCAGGGAGACCAATGCTGCTACCAACAACACACACAGAGCATTTCCACCTTCCACAAGCAGAGAGAGGTGGATCACTGAAGGTACAATGATGACAACACCAGAAACACTGGCACAGGTGGTGCAACAAACCAAAGGACTGAGGGGAGCTCAGAACAGCAGTGCTCAAGGAGGCACCATGTGTTTGCCAGGTAGGGAAGGCATCTCACACCTGGGCAGCATGGATGTCAGGAGGAAAGTTCAACAAGTTCATCAGGAAATGGCTACAACTTCCACAGAGAATGTGGACATATCGGCAGAAGATAGCAACAACCTTTTCTCCTTTCCACTACCAATGCGCCAGATAGAGAGGCAAGTTTGGCCTCCACAGAACCGCGTGAGGAAGCACAAAGGTTCAGAGGAGAGGTACCAGTTTCAGCGCAAGGTGCTATGACTGATACAGATGACTTGATAATTAACATATCCAGGTACATACTTTCCAACAGTGAGAGATCTCTGTTGAACAAAGGTCTCTCATTTATACCGTCCAAAAATTCTGACTTAATGGATGTGATAATAGACATAAAAAGGTTCACTAGAAATGTGGCGCTAAAAATGATGTTTGGGTATAATATGAATAATGGCTATAAAATGTTTAAAAAACCTTCTACATTTATACCTCAGATGCATCCACTTTTAGATGCATTTGAAAGAGCTTGTGAAAGTGATTTATTACAATTGTCAATGTCACACACCAGGCCTGACTTTTTTAATTTAACTAATAAGGAGTCTGAAGCTTTGAATAGACTGCAGAACAATGTTGAGATAGTAATTAGATAGGCAGACAAGGGTGGAGCTTTGGTGTTGCTGGATAGAGATTTCTATAAGAGAAAAATGGAGCAACTATTGGTTGACAACAATATTTATAAGTTATAAAGTAAGGTGCAACTAGATAAGATCATAAAAAGTGTTCATAGTGAATTGTATGACCTTCTTTTATGTAGAGTAATAGACATAGATTTGTATAGATACTTTTTGGTTGAGAAACCGATTATCCCCACTTTCAGGGGACTGCCGAAGGTCCATAAAAGTTTGATGGACCCCAATATGAGACCCATAGTCTCGGGGAGGGGGTGGCTTGCAGGAACCCTCTCCATTTATTTGCAAAAACAACTCAGACCAGTGGTAGATGATGTATCCACTATAATTAGGGACACACAACAGTTTTCAGATACCTATGCTGGGTATGTTTTTTCTGATGTAGACAATGGTAATGAACTTTTGGTTTCACTTGATGTTGTTTTTTTATTTACATCCATACCAAATAACACAGGAATGGAATATGTCAGGCTCTTATTAATCGAAGAAGGAGTGCCCAGGGATCTCATTATGAGATACATGTCATTGTTAGACATTGTATTGAATAATAATGTCTTTATGTATGAAGAGGAATATTTTCTACAAACAAAGGGGGTGGCGATGGGCACCCAGTGTGCAAACTCATATGCCAACCTAGTGTTGGAATATTGGGAGAAGACATATGTATTGAACAGTGGAGATTATAGGGAGTACATTGGTTACTACAAATGTTTTGTAGATGATGTTTTTCTTGCATGGAAGGGCACTAGTGAATGATTGGAAGAATTTGTGGAATATCTGAATGGGACAACAGATATTCTGTCTTTTGAATGTGTTAGTTCCCAGAAGAGATTACAATTTTTAAATGTGCAATTGAGCAGGGAGGAAGATGGACTACACACTGATCTGTTTAGGAAACAATGTTGGGAAAACAGCTTATTACATTGGAGCAGTATGCATCCGACTCATATTTATCCCAATATAATGAAGAGCCAGATACTCAGGGTGTCAAGGCTCAATAGTTATGATGAATCTTATAGAGAAGCATGTAAGACATTGGCAGATAATTTTAGACAACGAGGTTATAAGGATGGTGAGATAGAGAGATCTATGCATAATAGTAGGTCACATAGGAATAGAAAAGGAAGACCATACTTCCAAAGGAATACAAATATTGATAGGGTTGATGAAGAAGGATTGAACGGAAGAGGAAATGAGGGGCTTAAAGTAGTTATTCCATTTACTAATAGGAACAATAAGGTAAGAGAAGTAATAGAGAGAAATTGGAGATTATTGAATGTAGATGAGGATATCTCCATGATAGTAGGAAATAGGTCAAGGTACACATATAGGAACACAAAATCACTTAAGCGATTACTTTGTTATGAGCAAGATAAGATTCACAACATAAGATACTCAGATAGGCAGGGGACATTTGCTTGTAGGGGCTGCAACCAGTGCCCATACATGGTAGGTGATAATACATTTGTTCAACATGACACGAGACATGAGTATGTGCTTAAATAATATGCGGACTGTAAGATGAGGGACTTGGTATACCTGGCGCAATGCCAGGTATGCAAGTCCTTCTATGTAAGTAAAACCAATAGGACCCTCAGAGAAAGAGCAAGAGAGCATATTTATGCTATAAATAAAGAAGATGATAAGAATGCATTAGCTAAACATGTGTTAACCCATTGTATGACACATAAATTTAAGTTTAGAGCATTAGAATTGATTAAGAAATCAGGCAGGTTAGGGAATGTTAAGACTTATATGGAGGGTCAAGAACGTAAATGGATAATACGCCTGCAAGCACATAAAATGAGTGGATTAAATGACAGGATGACATTAGAACCTTTTTTATCAGCTAGACCATATGTACATTAGTCACTTTATTTAGAATTTTAATTTTCACAGCTTTATGTGAATGATTTTTAAACATATGCATACGTATATATATATATATATATATTGTCTTTAGTTAGTTTTTAGAATGAACTACTTTATATATATTCTTTAGTTTCATTGAAATAAAAAATGTGTGTATTTTTTCTGACATTTATAAATATATGTATTATATTAATATTTATACATTGAATGCACATATGCTTTAGAAATGTTGTTTATGATGCATGCTTTAGATATACATATATTTCGAAAAATATTGTTTATAAAGCATGTCTTTTTAAATTTTAAACTTTAACATGATGTTATAATTGTCTCTGTTGAACAATAGGCTAGAAGGGTTTGAATTTACTATTTATGGTTGGCAGCTAATGGTTTTTATTCAAAGTCTGATGAAACGTTGTGATAACGTGAAAGTGCTCACTGTCTTTATAATTAACTGGATTAAATGTTTGTTTTACAGGATTATCTGCCTTGGTGTTGCCTTTTTCAGCTATTCTTGGATCCTTTTATGTTCATTCTGAAAGGCACTCTATCCAGTACTGTTTGAGTATTTTTCTTTTGACAAGAATATCTTTGCTGACCATCTCTGAAGAATCTTCAGCTTCTAATACAGTCATTTCTGCTCTATCAATTGTTATGAAGGATAGATCTTCATCACTATTAGTCTTATTAACTCCACTGTTTTCAATGCATATTAAATTCTCATCCAGCTGGCATGGTAAATCTATAGCTTGAGCCATGTAGTCAGCATCTGTCTTTCTCTTCTTTTTTCTTACAGTAATGTTCTTCAATCCTTCCACATTCAGTTTTGACTTCTGCCTTTTCACCTGCCCCTTGCCTCTTTTTTCTACCTTTTCCATTGGAAAGGTGGTGCCTTTTTCTGTAGACTGAGGGTTTTCTGATAGACAGATATCTTCATTCCCTGTCATCAGTGTGTTACATAAGAAAGCAGAATCCTTTTTACTATGTATTCTCTTTCCTTTACAGTCATTAGTCAGTTTCTTTTTCTTCCTTGTTATTTGTTGAGAATGTCTTTGTTTCTTTCTTTTTTTGGTTTCCTTCTAAACAAACCGGATCCTCAGATTGCTGAGTACTTGCATCCACAATTCCATAGTTCTCAGGGGCCTCATCATGTTTCATAGGGGTTGGATGTTCTTTGCAGAAAATAGATGCATCATTTCTTAAATGTGTTCTATTTGTTCTGTGCCTAACATTATTTAGTTCATCAGTCCACTCATTAATATATGATATAACAGTTCTCCAAGCCATGCCAATTGCACAAGTGCAATCATCATCAGTAAGTCTAGATGTACTTCTTATAATGGGAAGCAAATCATCCAGCTTTTGACACGAGGAATAAAGATCGCCAGTGTTATCAGCTGTTACCTTTAAATATGCATAGCATTTATTACACTGTACAAGATATTTGTGCATTAGCAAATCATTAATTGCATAGTTATTTAAGGAATCCATATTCAGCTTTAAATGAATAAAATATTGGAAAGGAAAAAAAATACACAAAGTCAGTAGCAAAGAATTCAAAGGAACTTAAATCAACTTCTATGACAAAAATTATACCAGCAATATCCAACTAAATAATGAAATACAATAAAGTTGTTCTGAACATACAATTTCTACCAGCCAGACAGAAGTTTAATTTCTTTGCACATGTGCAGTAGCTTCTGCTCACTAAAGCTTGCAGTCGCACCTCCTTTTAACATTAAAAATAAATAAAACTTCTCTTACCAGTCAACTTCACAACAAATCACAAACCAAGACAGGATTGTTTAGATATGCTCAGAAGTTTCCTCTCTGCAGTCTGTGTAAATTTATAGCTGTCTAGGCCCCTTGGGTGGCTAGAGCTTGCCTGTCTAAAAACTATCCCTTTCTCACAAGCAGCAGTGAAACTAAAGGCAAAACAACAAAATATGAATCGAAGTAAAGCTTGTTAATAAGCAGTCTCTTCCTACCTACAAACAGTTAAAAATAATGATAACAAATGCAATATAAATTCAAATAAAACTGCTCTTACCAGTCAACTCCACAACAAATGATATCCACACTTATGTTTTCTCATTAAAAATAGTGGTTATAAAAGAGCGGGTTCAATAGATACCTAAAAATGAATAAAACTGATATCATCTTTATGCAAGAAAATTATTAGAAAACAATGTAAAAATGGTTAGCTTTAAGAACCATACTGGTGGATCCCTATCAGTTGTTTGAGTTTTCAGAAACTCAGAAATGATATGGTTGAGCATATGATGGAGTTTTTGAAAACTCAAAGCTTTTGAATGGAGATCGCAGTACAGTGAAGATTGGTAAATGTATCTGTTTGTTCAAAACAGTGTAATCTCAGAGTTGGTATATATATTTGCAGGGGGTGTGGGGGTAATGGGGGCTTGCCCCCCTGCATAAACATAAAAAAAGTATAAGAATTGTTCAGATGAGGGTGTTTTTTATTTTGATGTTTGAGTATTCAGAAACTCAAGCACATGGTCTCATCTATATGAATTTCGAGTTTCTGAAAACTCGTTCATCTGACATAGATCCATACTCATTTAGTTATCTCCTCTTTTAAAGACAATAGAAAGATAGTAATCATTCTGTGTAAGAATATCTGTTATGCCTACAATTGTATATTTCTACAGTCATACTATTGTCTGCAGTATTTGTGAAAGTCAAAATAGACTATTTACAACAGCAAATATACATTTGACACTGATACTTGCAGATGCATTTGCTAAACAATATTTCGATAATTTGTTAAATAATTTAAAAGACTATTCCAATTTTGGGGGAGATTTTAATTCTGTTTTGGATAAGACACCAGTGCAAACATTGAATAAACTAGAATAAAAAGTTACAGCTTCAGCAAAAGTTTTAAAATTGGGTGAATTTACTAAAGTTGAAGAATTTAAATAAATTTAAAGTGCCAGATTTTCTGCACTTCACTTACCACTCAATAGATGTTTGTACCCAAACCTGCATTAATAGATTTAGACTTGGATACAGAAAGGCTTAACATGAGGGGGAACTGTTTAACATGGCAGTCTTCCCCACTGTGATAAGTCTTTGCTGTCCTTATATTACCATAGAGAAGCTTGGAAGAAAGACACTTTCAAGGATTGTGTAGAGGAACCAGAAGCATTCTCAGTTAGGTTGGTTTCCTACTAAAAAACAGTTGGAGAGCAGCACCAATGTAAGCAACCAGGAAGAGAATAGCAGAGGTTTTCAGATGGTATAGATGGAGAAGACAAGCATACCTGTGATTTCAAATTATACAAAGTAAATGAATAAAGACAATAAGAACGTAAGGAAAAGCTAGGTACCTTACCAAATAAAGCATGATAATATTCTATCATACCTCTCATGCTGTAATTTCTTATTCCTATTATAATCTGTAACCACCGTAAAAAAGATACAATCATTTTGTTTCATCCATTGAGATTTTAGGAAATATAATTACAGCTAAGCTAGCCAGCCAGTGGTTTAAACATTGACTGTAGGTGATCTGGTCTCATTGGCTAATATTGATGTGACAAAAATGGGGAAAAAAGGAGGCTGATTACGATGACTAGACCTGAGGCCAAGTTTACAGATAGGTTCTTGCAATGATATATCACTGAATCACACAATCACTTTAGCTATTTTCCTTCACTTTACCTGAAGTGAACCAGGGAGGTGGGACCTTGTGATTGGCATCCCGTTCTGGAGAGGAAGACAGATCTCTTTCAGTCATTACTTCAAAGTTCATGATGAACATTATTACAGCACCATCTTCGTTTCTAACAGGAACAACGTCCACCAAACAGAGGAAGCATGACCCTAAAAGCAAAGAGAGAAAAATACAAAATGCATGAAATATCTTTTTAAATCAAAGCTGGTTTGAGATATATCACAGCATTCAAGGAATATGGATTATTAACATGTACACTACTGTTTTTAATAATACAGTTTTCTAATCTCTCAAAGTCCTACCTGTACAAAGTAGCATAGAAATGCTGTGCACTCCATCCCATTTAGGAGACTCCTGACTATAAGGGATGATGTTAAGCTAGGCCAGTTGAAGTATTTTAGCAACAAAGAAAGTCAGAAGCAGTAGACATTTTATCACTTCTGCAAGTACAACTATTGTAAGGGTGCATATGATATAATATGGCTATACCTCTGTAGTCTGAGAAAGCAGACTATCATCTGCAATATTCCATTTATTCAGTGTCTACTGGGGTGATGTTAAACATTGGGGGTGATATGTCATACAGATAAATATTCTTTCAAAATTACCAGTTTTGAAGGAATATGTTAGAGCTACACAATGAAGGGTCACATACATAACAGAAGCAGAAAGTTATAATTCAAAGAGAAAAGGGATGGTGATAAAGCAATTAGAAAATTCAAGAAAGAAGGAGAGACTGGGTTTTGAATGCAGGTCCTTGAGGAGAATAGTTACAGCCATACAGACTATTATATTCATAAAGTAGCAGAAAGTATTCTAAGAACTAAGCCCACAAAATAATGAGGAAAAGAGATTTTGTCACTCGGGATACCTGCATCTAGGGGACCAGAGAAAGCTGGCAAAGGAACCAAATGTGTTGGGAACAAATAACCAGAGAAGGAAAAGTAACAGAACGGGATGAGGCCAAGAAAACATTCAGACTGCAGGTCAAGACTAACTTCCTTACCAGGGACTGACATCAGAGCATAGGCAAAGAGAAAAGGATAGGAACATTCAAAGTGAAATACCATCTATGTTAGAGGTTTGAGCTGAATCTAGAAAAGAAGCTACTGCTAAAAAATGGATAATTAGTAGGACATATAAAATATTGCACAATAAATATAAGAATCGTTCAGATGAGGGTAAAAAAGTTTTGGAAGAGAGATTGGAAAAGCAATTTACAAAGGAACAATGAGAGGGCTTTGGTATGGCTCCCAAGTATGCAAAAAGTCTAGAAGATTTAGAATTTTTGCATGGAAGTGTTTGTATAGGTGTTTTTATACCCCAAGTAGACTCCAAAGTTTTTTTCCTCAAGTAGATGACGAATTCTGGAAGCATGATGCTGAAGAAAAAGCTAAATGGAAACATATGTTTTGGGAATGTAATAAGTTGGCAGATTTTAAAAATTCCCTGCAGACTACTCTGACAGAAATAATGGGCAAACAAATGGGTGTAACTATGGGAATGACTCTTTTGAGCTGGGACACTGGATCTGAATTGTTTAGACATTACAAGGTCTTATTAAGGTTCATTGTGATGGCTGTCAAAAAATCAGTTATTTGAAAATGGAAATCAAAGTCTAAACCAGCAGTTTTTAAAGTACTGAATCAATATTCAATACTTTAAATTCAGCTGGTTTGCACTTTGATAACAGAGATAAAAGAACTGGAAGTGGTATCTTTAGAAAAGAGAAGGAACAAATTATATAGAAATAAATGGAAACTATGGGAACAATACATACATAATAATGTTATGGAGGAGGAGTGAGGTTTAAGGTAAGACAGAAATTGAGCAATTTATGTAATGTTGTTCTGATGGTAGTTTTGGAAAAAAAGAACATAAGCAATATATAATGTATGTAACTGCAATGTGTTAATATAGTTTGTTTTCTTTTATATTAATGTATGTTTGCCAATGTCTTAAGTCATAATTTAATAAAGGTATTAAAAAAGGTCAACAAAATATTCTGTCAAATGTCTGTTTCACCCTGAATAGCATCCCATCATTGGTGTTAGTAATACAGTAATGTCTAGATGTCAAACGTCAGGTAATGACAGCAAAAACTACCGGAAGTCTCAATTGTTAAAATGTTTTGTTATCTTGTTAATGTTATGCCGTTATTGTCCCCAAGAACCCTGACATGATGCTAGTTTCTTCATATTGCAGAGAGAACAAACCGTTTATCAAATATTTTCTTTAAGAATACATTCTTGCTGAGCTGGCAGTTGCAATGTACATTGGAAGAATGAGCCTTTCCTACGTTTTCCATTCCCCACATTCATTCCCATCACCTACAATGAAACAAGTTGAAAATAACTATGTTCAAGAGGAGACAAAAGAAACAGCATAATAACCTCCCAAGAATCAAAACCGCATATAGGGCCCAATTCCAAAAGACTTGCACTCGGTGTGAGTGACCAGGTGTTTTAGAATCTTGCTCATGGTGTAAGCTTGTTTACAGACCTTACACAGAAGTCATTTACACTGAGATCAAGTCTTTTGGAATCAGGGCAGACATACACTGAGAGCAACTCTGTTGGAATATGGTTCATATTTTTGGTTACAGGAAATTAAAAATTCAGTAATAGATTACAAAAGAAATGAGGCTATAGAAGCAAATTTGAAGCTACTCTGCTTGACATGTAGTGGATATTTATTCCAGAAATAGAGGTTATGTTGAGATATGAATCCATCATGCCAACCTGACTTATTTTTATTTTATTTTTTAAATTTGATTACCCGAGTTGATCACAATAGACTGTTCCTGTGAAGGAATAGAAAGTCCCGGTGCTGTCTGGATGAAATAATTGACAAAAATGAAATAAATAAGAACAGAAAGGCAATAAGCTGTACATATCAAAAGCAGAACATAAATATTGCTAACAGAAACTGCACAGTAGCAATTAATAACTATAGCAACAATTCTGAGATAAATCAGATTGTACAATTCATATGATTATATTTCAGGTTTACATCATGGTGGACACGCTGTAGGATAATAATAGTCAGAGCAGGAGATGGTGGGGGAGTTAGGAGGTGTTAGTAGTTGAACAGCATAATGCTAATGGCTGAAAAGCTCTTTTGTGATGTGGCCTGCTGAGTGTCAAGTGGAGCTTGACTTGGTGCGGATGATTTTTTTAAGTTCAGCTCTGAAGGTGGAGAAGGGTTCCTTTAGGTGGTGGGGAAGGATTCCCTTTTTTAGAGAGCAAGGATGAAATGTAACCTTATATCTGGGGGATATTATGGGTGTCATTTGGGAGTAGTTTATGAAGTTGTAATGTCTGCGCTTAGTATAAAGCTTGGCATTTAGTGGTGGGAATGAGTTAGGTTGGATAGGTGTGAAGATGAAAAAGCCTCGTAGCAACTCTACTCTGTGCTGCACTGGGGGTCATTTGGCTTTTTGAGGGTGAAGCAGAAGCAGTGAGGATCATGAGGGGGTGAGTGGGTGATGAAGCGGCAGATTTTGTTTTCAATAGCCTGTAATGTGGAGGTGCTGCTGATAGATTGCATGGGGGGGTATCTAAACTCTGTGACAATGTCAGAGTAGGTAACTGGTCCTCAATTAGTCTGGATTAGGATTAGACAGGGTTTATTGTCAGAGGGTTTGTGTCTGTTGAGCAGACTGACCTCATACCAAAAATGGTTGGGTTTATTTAAGAGAGAAGGTTGCATAGTTTTGAGATGGTTAGCTTTGTGCCTCCATATGGATTCTCTAGCCATATTCTAGAGTATGGTAAAGGTATCGTGGTTTTCAGGGGGTTAATACTTTTTTCCATGGTTACCAGGCTTTATCCTTTAGCTTGAAGACAATTTGTATACAAATACAAGCATAAGTCTTATATCAATATGAATGTCTAAAAATGTAGTCAAAACAAATTCAGTGGATGTAAAAACCTTTCCTATTAATGATATATTAATTGTATTTGTATCTATAATTTAGCATCTCTAAACTTTAGGAGTGGTAGTATGGATAATGGTATGACATCCAGAATACCAAACGTCAACGTTATAAAATTAACACAACTTAATGTGTGTTTAAAAAGAGAATTGTTCATCTTCTTTTTCAAGCTGTCACAGTTATTTTCATCTTTTTTGGAGGTACTTCTTGGTCTTTCCTACATAGAAATATGTACAAGTAGAACAGAGTGAAATATAAACTACCCCTATGGTAGCATAATTACCTTTGGCAAGAAACACCTCAAAATTATTAAAATTAAATATAGTGATCAATTCAACTTCGAGGATGAAAGGACATTGACTACATGCCCCACATTTTTGTGTATTTGATAGTAATGTGTTTTTATACAGCAATCACGTTTCTCAAGCAACCCTTTGAGATTTCTTCCAGTCTTGTAAATAAAATCTGAGGCTTCACCTACTAATTTATAAAAATCTGCATCAGCTTTAAACATAGTCCAGTTATTCTTGACAATGTCCTTAATCAATTTAGCATCACTGTTATGCTTAATAACTAAAGATTTGAAGAAATTGACTACATCAGTTTTTCCACTAATTACTAATATCATATGTTCTACTGTACCACCTGATCCTAGTAGTGGGCAGTATGTTGTATCCCAGTCCTTCACTACTGCATCTCCTATTTTCTGAAGTAAGTTGCAAGGATAACCTCTTTCTAGGAACATATTTATTAATTTTTCTAGTGTGGCTTAAAAAGAGTTGAAATTGGAACATTTTCTGGCTGCTCTCAGCAACTGTCCTTTAAACACATTCCTTTTACAGAAAAAGGGATGACAACTTTTGTAGTGTAGATATGTATTAGACAAAGTTGGTTTTCTATAGCTTATTGATTCAAAACACTTAATGTTTGTGTTCTTAAAAATTGTGACATTCAGGTAATTAATAGTGTTGGTCTTATATTGGTAAACGAAACTTAGAAAATGCATGGCATTATTAATATAATTAACAGATTCCCATATTTGTTTATGGGAAGCCACCCAAAAATAAATATATCATTTGGGTACCATAAATAGGTCCTTCAACAATTATCATAGATGGAATTCAAGATAAATTCTTTCTCTTTTGCATAAATAAGGGTGTACGCTGTGCCCATGGCCACCCCCTTGTATGTCTAAAGTATTCTCCTTTGAAGTAGATAAAGTTGTTGTATAACATTACTTCCACTAAATCTAAGAGGAACTTTATTAGACAGTTGTCAAATTAAGTAAGTTCTAATAGTACTGAATGTAAAAAAATCTAAACCTGGGGACAACACTAACAGTGCTGGGGTGGCCATAATAATTAAAAAACATTTTCAGGATAAAATACTTGAAACTAAGGCTGACAAAGAGGGAAGGTGGTGCTATGTAACATTTACTAACACTGTATTTCCAAAACTTATAATGGTGTTAAATGTATATGCACCTTGTAGCAACCACCATCTCTTTTTCATGTCACTGTACCCAATTCTAAACCAACTAGAAGATCATTATCTAATAATTGGTGGTGACTGGAACACATATCAAAACCCAGGAAAGGATAAATCGAACCCGACCAAACTACATAATAGACAAGCTACAATAGCTTTAAATGAGCTTAAACAAGATTTCAAACTATATGACCCCTTTAAATATGAGGATAAAGATAACAAAAGTGGGAGTTACACATTCTACTCCCAATGCCACAAAATGTGGGTGAGAATAGACTTCTTTTTAATCTCAGACATACTCATTAACATGGACCCTACAATAGTCATACACAATAGATTTCTGTCAGATCATTCCAAAGTTACACTGAGTATCAACTGGGACAAAAAAAGGTTTTTAAACAATAGAGCTAATATATGGTCATTAAATCCTAATCTGCTCTTCAAAACAGATGTAGTAAAAGAGATTGAGGATATATTAAAAACATCCCTTGTGAATATCTTCAATTCCCAAACATCAATGGATATAGAATGGGCATCGACCAAAACACAAATCAGAGGAACTTTCATTAAAAAAGCAGCATATTATAAAAAAATCCATCTGAAAGAGGAACATAAAATAAAGGAGAAAATAGAACAATGTGAGAAAGAATTGATAAATAACCCTAATAATCAAATGGAAATGGACCTCCTAAAACTACAAAGAGACCTATATATGCTCGAGAACAGAAATTTATCTTTTTATGAGACAAGACAGTTGGCTAATTACGCAGAAGAAGCCCAAATTCCTTCCAGAGCATTGGCCAGAATTATCGCTCAACAAAAATCCACCTCAGTTATAGCAGAAGTAAATTACCAAGGGAAAAACTATACAAGAAATGAGGAAATTATCAAAGTATTTGAACAAATATATACTCAAACATATGGAGAACAAACCCTACAAGCCTCGAAGGAGGATAGGGATCTTTTTCTTCAAAAACTAAAATTCCCTAAACTAGATTTAGATCAACAAAAAAAACTAACGGAGCCCATTTCTATTAATGAGATAACCACAACAATTAAACATCTAAAACCACACAAGGCCCCAGGACCGGATGGTCTTACCTCAGAGTTTTATAAATCCTTCAGTCCACTAGTTGCCAAATTATTATACCACATGCTGAACTATATAATAAATAACAACATACATGATATTCACTTTAATGCCTCTAAAACTATTTTTATATTAAAAGACCAAGCAGACCCTAAAAATCCAGATAACTATAGACCCATCTCTCTTCTAAATATAGACACCAAGATCCTGACCTCAATACTCGCAAACGGAGTTAAAAATCTGACAGAGAAAATAATTTCTCCAGAACATTTCTGGGTTTACACCACGAAGACAGACCAGTGACAACACGCTAACATTAGAAGCATTAATATCCTTTGCAAATCAGAGAAATACCAACATCTTCACAATGATAGTAGATGCCCACAAGGCTTTTGATAGGGTCAATCTTAAATTCTTGCTGCAAACGTTCTCTCACTTTGACATACCTAAAAATTTTATACAGATCATTCAAATTCTCTATAGTAATCCATATACATCCCTATATATAAACAAAACATGGTCAAACAGAATTTCGATAAAAAATGGAATAAGACAAGGCTGCCCGCTATCACCCGTTCTTTTCAACCTTTACCTAGAACCCCTATTTCTATATATTAAACAAAATACATATCATAATCCCCCCCCTCAATACATAACTTCAAAGTTTATCTTTCAGCATTTACAGACAATTTAAACATATACTTTACTACACCAAGTTCAGACATGACCAAAATAATAAACACAATTGAACAATTCTCATACATGTCTAACTACAAATTAAACCTTAATAAAACTAATATAGTCCCCTTAAGGCCACCTAGACTCATCTCCCTCTCTTAGACAAAATAAAAATAAAAGAAGAAACCAAATACCTGGGGATTACTTTCTTTCAGAATAACAAGGAATTCTACCAACATAACGTAACTCTTAAATGGCAAAACATAACACAATATGGAATAACCTTAAGCTACTGTTTTTGTCTAAAGTATCAATAATTAAAATTAACATACTACCTAGATTAATATATCTATTTATGACATCTCAGATAACTATACATAATAAATTCTTCAAACAAATTCATACCTTTCTAGCAAAATTTGTATGGGATCCTAAAAAGACCAGAATCTCCTATCAACAACTAACACTTCCCAAGAACAAAGGGGGTCTGAACTTGCCAGATTTCAAAACCTACTGCTCTATTATCAACACTAATAGAATACTGAGAATAGCAGAGTATGACCGCTCGGCAAAGACTAGTTCACCGGCCTGGGTAACAATATACTATAGGTACATAAAAACGCTAGACATCAATCCCAAAGCGTTTCCCTTCTTAAATAAAAAAGATTTACAAGCCTATAACATAATAGAGCCACTAAAACATTCTATAAATATAACACAAAAATGTTTTCACCCCTTAAACCTTGGATATGTTAATACTACAACCCCTCCATAAAAATCCTAACTTAAAAATAAATAACAAGATGCTAAACCTAGATTCCTTCCCTCGGTTAAAACATAAGAGAATCCAAAATATCTACCTATTCCTCAATAGCACAATTCATGAACTAAGAAGTAATCTAAACTTACCTAAAGTATATATAATAATTTTAAGACAAATCAAAGAGGTGTGTTCCAGTTACCTCCAAAACCTTACCATACTCGAAAGTGACATTGAAAACTCTACCCTACTTTGGATGACTATGTTAATGTCAAGGAAAGCAATAACAAACTCATACAAAATGATAGGGGAAATCAAATTTCAGAAAGACCTTCTTTTCTTACTGGAGAAAATTAATACTGATATGGATGACCAGCAAATAGAAAAGGCAATCAACTTAACATTGAAAACTATTCCACTTAAAAAACTCTCTTACCCGTAACTCATGATTAATAATAATGCTTATTTCACCCCAGCAATTCTTCACAAATTCAATGCAACTAAGTCTCCAAACTGTCCACACTGTAAAGACCAGATTGCAGACCTAATACATATATTCTGGAGTTGTAAATGCATTTTCAAGCTTTGGAATTCCCTTAAGTTACAACTGCAAAAAATGGGGTATCAAGCATTGACACTATCATGGGAATTTACTCTTGTACACATCCTCCCGGCCAACATCTCAGGAAAACAAGCTAACCCACTTATAATGATTTTCTTATTAATGAAGCTATATATAGCTCGCAAATGGTTAGATCCTGTAAGTATCTCTTGGGAGGAATTCAAGAAATCTGCTATTAAACATCTACTAGCACATAAAATAGTATTGGACAAAAGAAACAAAAATATGAAAGCCAGAGCAATCTGGGAACAGTACTATAACATCTTATTAGCATAAAGCACCAGGTACACCATATCTTATGAAATGGAAATATTCCCATGAGTACACAGTTTAACTATGGATGAAATATCATTTTTGTATGTGCTGTTTTTAGGCTAATGACATTAATTGGGAAAGCATCTTTGTATATATTGTAATTAGGTATGTTGTATGACCTACATGTTTCTACTTTATCCACAATGTATAACATGCAAATATGGTCATTTTGTAAATATGGAATGGTTTTGGTTTTTGCAAATGTAAAACAAAAATAAAAATTATTGAAAAAAAAAAGAAAACAATCTAAACCTATTTCATGTGGAATATTCATAAATAAATCAACTACATCTATGGTTATGAAACTCCTTTCTGTGTACCCAGTGTGAAGACCTCAAGTGAATGCTTTATAGTAGTTGTGGTTTTCTGGCAAATCATTGAGGATTGAAACAACTAAATGTCATACATTTGAGTTTCAGATTTCATTTCCTTCAGAAAATGCATGCTAAGACAAATGCTGTTATTCTAGCAACTTTCTAAATCTGTAAGATCAATATTTAAAACCTGCCCTTATTTTTGGTGCTTTGTCCCCCAATTATTTTAGGCTTTGTCCAGATTTCTAGTGCTAAGAGGTTGAGAGGTATGGAGATATGGTATGGTATGTAATGCCCTAGCTGGGGGGGACATGTTAGTCAATTAACTTGATCAGGCTTGACCCTGTAACTTTGTTACAGGAGACAAGAACCTAAATCCTGTACACCAACTACCAGACTGCTGAAGGAATTGTGGGCTTCAGTTGAGTAAAAAAGCATGAATCTTCTACACTATTACCAGACTGATGATGGAACTGAGTTTCAGTTTCAATATATTTTTAGGGAATACCTGCGGTGGTGGTGCTGCAGTAGCGTTGTCGCCTCGCAGTAAGACGCTGTCCAGTTTGATTCTCAGCTAGAGCATCTTCTGCGTGGAGACATGTGTGAATGGGCGTACCTTCGTTGAAGGTTGTGTATCAGGGCTGGTAACTCGGCACGTAAAACTTAACTACCAATCATTAGCGGGCCGGAGTTCCGCTGTGGCGACCCCTAACCGGGAAAAGCCGAAAAGACACAACAACAACTGAGTTTTAGTACATTTTCAGGGAATTATAAGTTTCAATGCATTTTCAAGAGATTATGAGTTTCAGTGCATTTTCATAGAATTATGAGTTTTAAGGGAAGAGAAGTTTACTGTTCCTCATACTAAGCCTGTTTTCAATATACAAGTAACTGTTTTGTTTAGCAAATGGCAGTCACTGTTTGTGCTATATCATTTGAAAGCAGTGTTAGTAGCATAACTGCCTTTTGTACAGAAGGCTGTGATTTCTACTCCCATACCATATAGATGGAGTCCTGATATTGCACTACCATTTCAATTGCTGATTATCTGGTGCATTTTAAGGGGGGTAGGGGTTCTGCATTTCTGACTGTGTCCTCATTTGTATGAGATGCCTAGTGACTACAAACTTGTTGCTGGTTTGTCAGTCATTCCCTATTGCAATATTACCAGTGTACCAAATGTTTTTAATGTAACATAGGCAATTAATTCTTCAAGGGCAGCAGGCACTGGATTTGTAGATGAAACACTGAAATGTAAAGTTGTTTGCCAGAAGCAACCTCTTTGTTAGTTACAGATCTCTTTAATGTGGAATTATTTGGATAACTTACTTCTGCAGATATTGTGCTTATTGACTGATATTGATGGAATGTAATCACAGAAGTTTGAGTAGCCTTTTATGGTTGACATTTCCTGAAATGGGTAGTTTTGTCATTATTGGTTCATACATTTTATTTCTTTGCTTACTGGAAGAATGTTCAAAATTACAAAAGTAAGACACATTCTAATAAGGTAATCAATGAACACATACATGTACACATAGCCCTAAAAGTGTGTGCAAAGACTCTATGGTTTGAAAAGAGCCGAAAGTTAAACTTAATCCTCAACAGGCCAGATGCATTTTCTTTGAATGTGGGTTTTAATGCCATTTCAATGAATGTGAGTTTCAAGGGCAGAGAAGTTTACTGCTCATGGTAAGTCTGTTTTCAATGTAAGACTGTATTGTTTGTTTATCAAATGCTATTAGTGTTTGTGCTATTTTATTTCAATATATTTAATAATTGTAGAAGTAAATAAGAAAACAGTAAGGACTCTGACAGGTTTGAACAGTGTTTATGGTAACTGGGGAGAAATAGCCAAGTAATGGGACACTGGAATGGCTGGGTAGGGGACTGTTGCATGGGGGTGGAAGGGGGTTTCTGCAGGAGGGGCTGCTCTGATGGGGGCTGCCTAGGGTCCCATTTGACCATAATCCAGCTCTGTTGATGTGATATGAGTAAAGCAGAATTAAGACTTCTTTGGATCTATAGGAGATCCATTTGGAAATTAGATGAGTCAGAGAGAAGGCTTTCCTAAGTGCTGCAGAGACATGATGGTTAAAAAGGAGAATTATCAAAAAGAGTACCTAGATCTCTTATGATAATGTCTGACACAGAGATTTGATTTTACTGATTTGTTCACTTTCAGTAGTCCCAGAGCTGACTACTAACTTGGATTTTAGTAGTAGTGAAAGAAAATGGCATACGTATAACCTGTTAAAATCATTTTACTCTATGTTCAATTAAGAAATAGATAATTCCATTTCACTGCAGTGAGATGGAAATGCAAAAAAAAAAAAAAAGAAAAAATAGCTAGGGACTGTACCTGCCTTAGTAGTAAGAAAGATTTCTATCTTCCTGGCTATGGCACTGATTCAAATTAAAAAAGTTTAATGCAACTTACATGTATACATTTTCTTGCAAAACTATTTTTCTGTTAACATATTCAGTGTCAATCAGTCTACCCTTCTGTCTTCAAAAATACTAATAAATGAACTAGAAACCTATTATATGAACGAGCAACATTTGTCACTTAAGAGGTATTCAATGTAAATATAAGAAAATCACAGCATATTAAACATCAGTAAAAATGCTGCAATTTTATGATCGGGTACACATTTGTCTTGTGATGTCCTCTCTAACACCTCATTTTGTTTAGGTGCATTAAATGGATTTCTGTATCATAATTCTTGCACAGTTGTCACTTTTCTATGCGAAAGCATGAGTGTCCACAGCTCATGCAGATTACAAGGGCTTTGCGGAAAGATCATGAGGATTTAAAATGTCAGAGGGTCAACACTGCTGTTTGCTGCTTAGATACTAATCCTGCTAAAGCAGTCAGGTTGAGAAGGGACATGTATTTGCTTTGCTAGTAAACAATACAGTACAGTAGATGGAAACATACAGGTAGGGGTTATATTCTAGGCCCTGCTTGTGAGCTAAGTATTGAAAGGTCTAGTACAAAAAAGTGTGGGAACTGCTTGTGAAAAATGAAACACACAGAAACAAACACACACACACACACACACACACACACACACACACACACACACACACACACACACACACACACACACACACACACACACACACACAAACACACACTACATGGGAAGGTCACTCTCTCTGCTTGCCTGACATTGCCTTTTCTCTACTTCTAGCAGAGTGTTTGCAAACTATACTTTTCATTAAACTTATGAAAATTTATCTTGCAACATTTCAAATATCAGTTCAAGATATTTCCAATATGAGGATGGGAAGTACTTGGATAGTGAATAGTGGAAGCTTTGTGTCATCACATACAGAGTATTCCAATTTCTGGAACTCCTTTAGAGTCCACACCTTGCCTGCAGATCACAGGACAGGTTCCCATCCAAGTAATGTTCATTTTCCCAGTGATTTCCTTCTGTACACCTTCTGATAAGGTAAAGTAAAGAGGTGAGTGATGCTGGCTATGGTCACTGTACTGTGGATTGGGGGAAGTTTCGGTGCATCTCCCTTCATAACCATTGTCAACACATGACAAGCAACTAATACATGTCTGCAGGTGCACATCTCATGAGGACATCTGTTGGTAGATCATGTACACTGAATGACTCGACTCCTTCCATTTCCCCAACATTCCCTAGGATAGACCAAAACAGACACAAAATTCACAACCTAGCCACAAAGGAGAACTGCTGGCATAGATCACATGCTCTTCACAAACAGCCACTCCTTCTGCACTCAGAACTAAACAATCACTTCCTAAATATCTTCACTTTTTTCATAACTGTTGACAGATTAGTACGTATGTTACCATAGTCTTATCTCACTGTTTGGATGTTGAAGTTTTGACTTTTAATATAGAACTTTTTTCTCCACAGGTTTACATTTCCCCTAAGAGGTCCCTTCAAAGTATTACCATCCAGATTGTCATGTCTTTTCTTTTGAACTCCTAATGTTTCTTTCATCAATGGCATTTTAAGAACCATTGTTTGAAACCTTCCATTCCTTAAAAATTAGCCCTTCCTATCATAATGTATTTATTACTTATGCTAAGATGAAAAAGTAACTTTTTTTCCTGGAATTAGCCCCATGAGCCTTGATTACACAGATGTCACATTCTTGCCACTAAGAGGTGGCCACAGGCAAGCCATCCCTTTGCATACTACATAACCACAATAAATTTGGAGTCTCATATCAGTGGTATAACACCCACACTTACAATCTCATAGCTGTACCATACTTATGATCTCATAGCTGTGGTATAACACTCGCACTTACAATCTCATAACTGTACCACACTTACAATCTCATAGCTGTGGTATAACACCCACACTTACGATCTCATAGCTGTGGCATAACACCCATACATATGATCTCATAGCTGTGGTACAACACCCACACTTATGATCTCATAGCTGTGGTATAACACCCACACTTTTTATCTCATAGCTGTGGTATAACACCTGCACTTACAATCTCATAGTTGTGGTATAACACCCACACTTACAATCTCATAGTTGTGGTATAACACCCACACTTACGATCTCATAGCTGTATAACACCCACACTTACGATCTCATAGCTGTGGTATAACACCCACACTTACGATTTCATAGCTGTGGTATAACACCCACACTTACAATCTCATAGCTGTGGTATAACACCCACACTTATGATCTCATAGTTGTGGTATAACACCCACACTTACATTCTCATAGCTGTACCACACTTACGATCTTATAGTTGTGGTATAACACCCACACTTACAATCTCATAGCTGTGGTATAACACCCACACTTTTTATCTCATAGCTGTGGTATAACACCTAAATGTATGATCTCATAGTTGTGGTATAACACCCACACTTTTTATCTCATAGCTGTGGTATAACACCTGCACTTACGATCTCATAGTTGTGGTATAACACCCACACTTACAATCTCATAGTTGTGGTATAACACCCACACTTACGATCTCATAGCTGTATAACACCCACACTTACGATCTCATAGCTGTACCATACTTATGATCTCATAGCTGTGGTACAACACCCACACTTATGATCTCATAGCTGTGGTATAACACCCACACTTTTTATCTCATAGCTGTGGTATAACACCTGCACTTACGATCTCATAGTTGTGGTATAACACCCACACTTACAATCTCATAGTTGTGGTATAACACCCACACTTACGATCTCATAGCTGTATAACACCCACACTTACGATCTCATAGCTGTACCATACTTATGATCTCATAGCTGTGGCATAACACCCATATATATGATCTCATAGCTGTGGTACAACACCCACACTTATGATCTCATAGCTGTGGTATAACACCCACACTTTTTATCTCATAGCTGTGGTATAACACCCACACTTACAATCTCATAGCTGTGGTATAACACCCCCACTTTTTATCTCATAGCTGTGGTATAACACCCACACTTACAATCTCATAGCTGTGGTATAACACCCACACTTACAATCTCATAGCTGTGGTATAACACCCACACGTTTTATCTCATAGCTGTGGTATAACACCCACACTTACAATCTCATAGCTGTGGTATAACACCCACACTTTTTATCTCATAGCTGTGGTATAACACCCACACTTACAGTCTCATAGCTGTGGTATAACACCCACACTTACGACAAAACGTACAGTAGCAGTGATGATTTGAAAAACAAAATGATTGTTATTTTGTACCATGTGCACCTCCCCAGATGAAAGCATTAGAAATCATCAGACTTTCATTAGGATGCCTGAGCCACATCAAAGCTTATTGAGTGTGTCATTAGCAGAAATTAGTTGAGTCACATTGGTATAAGACCATGACTATCTTTATGTACACACTTCCTCAAAGTGTGTGTGAATGTGTTGGGAGTAAGAGATGATTTAATGGTGTGCCATACATAACATGTATCATTCCATCTACCTACTTGTCCAGGCAAATTGCAAACATCCTTTATTCATCGTATCGCTTTTAAATAACACTTCATTCATACTTTACCTAATTAAGAATCTTATATGAGCATATGTAAGTACTAGACTAGCTGCTATTAACAACAGTGGTCAGGTGAATAAAGCACCTCCTTTAAAATAAATCCAATAATTCAACTAAAAAAAGTGGTAGCAAACATGGTATTGGAAGACAAACTGAAAACTTTATTTAAATAAAAACAGTGAGCACTTTCGGATCCAATACTGAAGCATCATCAGACTTGATCAAAAATAGAACAGTCATCATTTATGTACAGGAAATCAACCCATGCATCACCAAATTAATCAATAAAATATGAAAAGCATATCATACATCACAATGAGAACCTCATTCACCCTGGTAACAACTGCTAAAAACAACAAAATCAGTACAGTATACATCTATGAACCTATCAAAATATCTGAAAAATATAAATATAAATAGAAAAAATATTGGCTCACAAATAGAACCCACAGTGTGAAAGTAGCAGACCCCAAGTCAGACTGCTGAACAGTCACGAGTAGAGTCCCACAGGGATCGGTCCTGGATCCTCTCCTGTTTGACATCTAGTTCTCAGAAGTCCAGGCTAACACAGAGAGACTCTGGCTGACAGAGTTTGCAGATGACTGCAAGCTGGGAGCCATTATTAACTCCCCAAGTGATGCAGACATCCTATAGAAAGGCATTACTGAGACCAATGACTGGAGTCGAAACCGAAACCATGGCCTTAAGCTTAATGCCAAAAAATGCATCATCCTGTTTGGGAAAAACTCAGTTCCCACTAATTACCACATCGATGGGAGTCCACTGAAAACTGAAGGCATTATAAGAGATCTGAGGACACAGGTTGACAGCAACCTCTGCTTCAATCACCACATTGTCACTGTAGTCAGAAAGTCCTTCTATGTGGCACATCTCATTACCAAGGGTTTTGCAGCCAGGAAGAAAGAGGTCATCATTTCTCTCTACTCTTCCCTCATTAGACCAATCATAGAATATAATGCCCCATTTGGCATGTACCTCACCTGACACCTGCAACAGCTTGAGAGGCCACAAATGTACCTCATGAAGAGGATCCTAGGCCTTAAACATATGTCCTAACAGACAGACTCAAAAAACTCCATCTATTCTCTGTCTCATATCGTCTGCTAAGTGGTGATCTCTGCTTGACTTACAAAGCCATGTCTGACCCAGCTCTGTTAGAAATGCTACATCTAAAGAAATCCCTCCATACCACATGCTCCAGAGACCTCAACCTCATTACCACAATCAACAGAACATGCTGGAGGGACAGGTTCATAACCCAGAGATTGCCCACGCTCTGGAATAGACTTCCCATACATGTCAAGCAGACCACCTCACTGGCCCTCTTCAAGAGAAATCTTGATGAGTGGATGGGAAATAGAAAGTTCACCCCGGAGATCACTCCAGTGGCTCTACTTGATAGAGACAATAGGAACTAACGTCGGGTGGCACAATGCCAGGGCACTTCTATGGGCTGGACTTGTAAAGGCTCCAGGGACATTAGCCTAGTACACGCATATGAACCTATACCAAAATGTAGACCAATATATAAACACACATACTATTAATCGACACCTTACTATAAACTCTATGAATGACATACAGTCATAGAGTTACTGTTCAAAGAATAACTAGAAATGTTCACAACTGACTTTGATTCGGCTGATTCAATGTTCTTTTCATATGTACCTTTGGCTCCATAGTCTCTTCTGAAGTCATCCTTCTCTTCCTGCCCCTGCTCAGGGACCATTGAGCTAATATAAACTCCTTTATCGCTAGCAGGAACTTTGGAAAAAACAGTTGCTCTGATGTAGTAGTGGCCTCTTTATTGTACTATCCTTTCTCCATCAGTAAGATTTTTAATATGAATTTTAAGTTCGTGAAAGGTACATGTTGTTGTGTCTTTCGGCTTTTCCCGGTTAGGGGTCACCACAGTGGAACACTGGTCCGCTGATGATTTGTAGTGGATTTTTATGTGCTGAGTTACCAGCCCTGATGCATAACCTTCAATGAAGGTACGCCCATTCATGCATGTCCCCCACGCAGAAGATGCTTTAGCTGAGAATCGAACCGGACAGCGTCTTACTGTGAGGCAACAACGCTACCGCAGTACCTTGAAATTTATACTGAATTAAAACAAGAGTTTTAGATTCACATAAGTATGAATCGTCACCATCTGCTGGATTATAGGAGCTGATGTGTGGCATTCATAGAGTTTATATTAAGGTGTTGATTAGTAGCATGTGTCTTTATATATTTGTCTACATTTTAGTATTTTTTATATTTATATTTATACTTTTCAGATATTTTGATAGGTTCATAGATGTATACTGTACTGATTTTGTTGTTTTTTATCAGTTGTGGCCAGGGTGAATAAGGTTCTCATTGTGATGTATGATGTGCTTTGCATATTTTGTTGATTAATGTGATGATGCGTGGTTTGATTTCCTGTATATAAATGATGGCTGTGTTCATTTTTGATTGTCTGATGAAGCGTCAATATTGGACATGAAAGCACTCACTGTTTTTATTTTAATAAAGTTTTCAGTTTGTGTTCCAACACTGTGTTTGCTACCTCTTTTTTAGGTGAATTACTAGGCTAGCTGCCCTTGTGGGCCAGTTTAAGCCAAGCCACTCTCCCGTACTGTGCTCAAAATAACCTTACATATCCTATTTGGTTAGATATTAGGCTTACCTATCCCATGGTCGATAATTTATTATTACCAATAATGAGAATAACTGAGATCATACAATAGATAATTTAAGGGGATCCATGCATGGGATAAAGCATTTAGGAGTTACATCTGTTAATTTGTAGTACAGGGGACAGTCCTGGGGTAAATTTTCTGTTTCCCATCCATAGATCAAAGCTGCTCTTGAAAATGGACAAGGATGAACTTTGTTTTACATGGATGGGAAGTATGTTCCACAGAACAGAAGAATCATATTACATCCCAGTCATGATTGTATTGTTGTTAGAGACTGAACTGGCAAAATCCTGAACATCTGGAAAGGAATTATGACTGGTGGTGTTTCCAATTACATTTGACTGACATTGCGGAAATCAGGCTCCATCTCTAATCCTGCCATCTATTCAGCACTGCATGAAACATCGTTCAGCACCAGGGTCATGCTGTCTCACTAAAACAGTTGATGCTGTGGCTGAAAGTGACTATCAAGTTGAATGCTGAGACAGCATGAGGCAAGCTCATATATGTCATATTGCAGATAATGAAAGGTATGCAATTGCACCTCATTTGTTATTAGCCTTGTCAGGCTTTATGCATACACCATGTCCTTCTAAGGAAAGCCAAAGTACCTGGAGAAACCTGCACAAACACATGGGGAGCATACACAATCCATCAGAGACCAAACACCAGGATTGAACCCCAGACCCTAGAGCTGTAAGGCAGAATGATTTTAACCAAAGAACAACAATGCTGTCAGAAGAGGCCTTAAAATGGAAATGTTTAGAAAGTGAAACTGAGTCCTAAATTTACAGGAGATACTTTTTTTCACTATTCAGGAAAAAAGCATTAAAAATATTGAACAGACAATGAGATCATAAGAAGCTGTTTTTTTTTATTCCACATAGTTTCTATAATGCATTTTCTGCAGTGATTCCACACCAGCCAAGGTATAACTAGGCTACCATGACTGAAAAGGACTTCATGTTCTGTCCAGAGACGTGCAGAGGTGTAGGACTACATCTCCATTTTCTTAACTGAGGCCTCTCCAGCACCATCAGAGCATCTTGTTCATATTCTGGACCTGAGTTTCATTTCTGCAGTAAATTGAACTCTCAAATAGCTTTCTTTCTTGATGGTTTCTTATTTGTCACCTGTGCTTGTTGCTCACTGCTGAGGTTCTTGGCCCCGTACATTTAAGACTTTGCATTTTGTAACACTGAATTTGTAGGCTTTTCCCCTGGGATAATTATCCCTACAGCACTAGTGCTACCTTAAAATACACTGATCATGTTCTCACTACCTCTTCTGATACTAACAAGAACATCCAAAAGAGTATTCCTGTCAGGACTGACAGTCACGAGGCACATAAATCAGTGAGCTCCTTCACTACTACCTCCTGTAGTATTCGACAGTCATGAGGCACTCAAATCAGTGAGCTCCTTCATTACTACCTCCTGTAGTATTCAACAGTCACGAGGCAGTCAAATCTGTGAGCTCCTTCACTACTACCTCCTGTAGTATTCGACAGTCATGAGGCAGTCAAATCAGTGAGCTCCTTCACTACTACCTCCTGTAGTATTCGACAGTCACGAGGCACTCAAATCAGTGAGCTCCTTCACTACTACCTCCTGTAGTATTCAACAGTCACGAGGCACTCAAATCAGTGAGCTCCTTCACTACTACCTCCTGTAGTATTCGACAGTCACGAGGCACTCAAATCAGTGAGCTCCTTCACTACTACCTCCTGTAGTATTCGACAGTCACGAGGCACTCAAATCAGTGAGCTCCTTCACTACTACCTCCTGTAGTATTCGACAGTCACGAGGCACTCAAATCAGTGAGCTCCTTCACTACTACCTCCTGTAGTATTCGACAGTCACGAGGCAGTCAAATCAGTGAGCTCCTTCACTACTACCTCCTGTAGTATTCGACAGTCACGAGGCACTCAAATCAGTGAGCTCCTTCACTACTACCTCCTGTAGTATTCGACAGTCACGAGGCACTCAAATCAGTGAGCTCCTTCACTACTACCTCCTGTAGTATTCGACAGTCACGAGGCACTCAAATCAGTGAGCTCCTTCACTACTACCTCCTGTAGTATTCGACAGTCACGAGGCACTCAAATCAGTGAGCTCCTTCACTACTACCTCCTGTAGTATTCGACAGTCACGAGGCACTCAAATCAGTGAGCTCCTTCACTACTACCTCCTGTAGTATTCGACAGTCATGAGGCAGTCAAATCAGTGAGCTCCTTCACTACTACCTCCTGTAGTATTCGACAGTCACGAGGCAGTCAAATCAGTGAGCTCCTTCACTACTACCTCTTGCAGTACTCCAGTGTGTTATCACTTGAATATCTTCTCTATAGCTTCAAACTTTCAAGTTTGCCAATTGGTCATTTAATGGAGACGGTAAGGGGTTTTGCTACAGTCAGTGTACATTACGTTATGTGGCTGTTCCCTGTCCAGTTCTACAGCTACCATTTTATAGATCTGGATAAGCCAGGATTGGCAGGTCTGCTGGCAAATTTCCTAGAGACTATTGGCCTACATGAATTGTATAACTCTTTGTGTCAGTACTTTCACCATGACCTTACACACTATAGATGTGAGATTAACAAGTTCACAGTTACCTGGATTTGTACTTCCTTCTGACTTGTGCAGTAGGGTCACTATAGTCATTTTCTAGTCATCTGGTATCTCTCCAGAGTAGGGGATTAGCTAAAGAGTTCTGTGACAGAGGCTGAAGCACCCCTGCTAGATTCCTCAGACTTCTACTGTTGTGCAGTATTCTGTTCTATCTTACTGTTTATTATTGCTTTCCTCCTCACGTCTCCTAATCTACTTTAGCATCTCCCCAACCATTTTTGTTTTTTGTTTTATGAATATTGATGTACATAATTTGCTGAGAAGCCCTACCTTATCAGAAGTCTGCCTGCATTTGCATTCATCCTTAATAAGCCTTTGGAATACTGTCTCACCTTTTTTCATTCCCTTTGTATTTGAAAAAGCCTTTCTTTCCTTTTAATCTATGTGGAAAGTTTTTTTCTAATTATGACTTGTTTTTCTCATTAGCTAGAATAATGCCTTCTTGACGTCCTCACACCCTTCATCTTTCTTGTCTCTTATATACCTTTTCCTTCTTCCCTCCTTGCTTTTACAATCTCTCTGGTAAAGAACATTTGGTTTTCTCTTTCTTTTGGCTTTGCTGTTCACGTTGAGATCTACCTCTGCCGTTGTAAGAAGATTCATCATAATTGTATCTCACATTGGAATGATTCCCTCAGTTAGGTCCCAGATGTGAATTCGTGCTTTCATGGCCTTTTTTGGTACCACTGTCAACAATCCTACAACTAAAGACCTTGGCTATGCCTTTATGGTCAGTATAGGCTAAAGACACTTCTTGGCATGGTCAGTATAGTCTAATGGCATTTATGCAGCAAAGTCAATATAGGTCAAAGACACTGTGGTGTTGACCACTACAGACTAAAGGCACTCAACTCCAGATATTGTTCTTCTTCTTCTGCTTCTGTGAAGAGTACAACATCTAGGATCACCCCTTTTGTGTTCCTTGCTTTCACCATATGATTCAGGGAGCACAGTCCAAAGACATGAAGGGTGGTGGACATGGCTGAGCTGCTGTGAAGGTGGGAATGATACACAGCATATCTCCATTGTACCATCTCTCCCTTGGACATAGCCACAAATACTGCAAATGGGAGGGGGCATAAAAGGGCAGGCCATCAAAATAAAATAACCACCCAGCTGAAGATGATGTCAAGACCCCTCCCCAAGATACTCTTAGGTTCTTCACTGTCCCCAGCTGTTTCAGCGTAAGTCCAAGAGAAAAAGGAGAAACTGGTAAATTCAGCAATGGATGTGAGACACTAGGTAGGAGACCATAGGATGAAACAGGAGAGCAAAAAGTACTCAAAAAATAAGCAGAATGGCCGCAAGAACGTGACATTAGGCAAGAGTGGACATCTTAGGAGGTAAGGGGGAAGGAAAACTAAGCAGGTCATTCATATGGCCACCTTAAACCCCAGGAAGAATGTTTACATTTAGCTGTGAATCGTGATTTCTCTGGTTAGACCTGCTTCAGAGTTTTTTTTCAGTAATAACATGTTTGCTTCTGGTTTGAGTTCCTTTTTGTCTAGTCCTTGATTTATTTATTTATTTATTTATTTATTCATCTGACATTTGTTAACTGCGATAGTCTGACTGGGTTACATAACCCATTTTCAGTGGAGGCTCAGGGAGAAAAGCTCCTCATTTAGGAGTTCATTTATATACAGAATGATAAAATTGAAATAATTGCAACCGAAATATTAGAATAAAGTCTTTGCACAATGCTTTTAGGTTCTTACACAAACAAATTACAATTATATAGTACACTTTTGTTAGTTAAGTCTTTAAACATTACATTGCAAAGGATTACTGTTCAGAAAAATGGCCTTTGGTTACACTTTTCTATAGAACATATTAAAGTTCAGTAACATTACAGTCTATTAAAGGTGGGTTGTATGAGGGTGATAAAAGTTTTTATTTTTCATTTTTCTAAGCAGTTAAACCATCTCAAATGTAAAGTTTAGCTCATAATGTTTAAGGAGCTACACCTGTCAAAGTTCAGCTAACCCTCCTAAAAACAGCAACAGAAAAAGTGTTTTCACCAAGTTGTCTTGAAAAATATCACAAGCTTAACTTAGTCCCCTACACACCCATTACTCAAGAAAAAGAATGCTAGTTTCCCTGATTAAATACCAAGAATGCAAACACTAAAATGGGGGCGGGCAGTCAGATAGTGGTCTCTTAATAATATTCTCACTTGCTCATTCTCTCAAGAGTGGTAGCTGACCCCTAGAGATCACCCGATTCTGACTCAGACGTTTGGACTGCCTTTCCTATCTTAGAGGACAGCAGTCACCCATGGAGTTCTACTCTAAAAATAAATAGGAAAGGAAGTCAAAAATTCTGAGTAGGAATCAGGTCGTCTCTAAAACTCAACACTGATATTACTTTAGTGGAGTGAGAGAACAGGAAGCAAGGAATGATGCAGACTTTGTATATCTCCCTAGTTCATAGGTTCATAGGTGTGTACTAGGCTAATGGTCTGGGAGGCCTTACAATCCTAGCCCATAGGATTACCCTGGCATCGTGCCACCCAACCTTAGTTCCCAGTGCCTCTGTCGAGTAGAGCCACTGGAGTGATCCCCGGGGTGATTTCTTTATTTCTCTTCCACTCATCAAGATTTCTCTTGAAGAGGGCCAGTGAAGTGCTCTGCTTGACATGTATGGGAAGTCTATTCCAGAGCATGGGCAGTCTCTGGGTTATGAACCTGTCTCTCCAGCATGTTCTGTTTGATTGTGGTAATGAGGTTGAGGTCTCTGGAGTGTGTGGTGCGGAGGGATTGGGATTTCTTTAGATGTAGGATTTCTAACAGAACTGGGTCAGACATGGCTTTGTAAGTCAAGCAGAGATCTTCTCTAAGTAGGCGATATGAGACAGAGAATAGTTGGAATTTTTTGAGACTGTCCATAGACAAGTGTTTAAGGCCTAGGATCCTCTTTGTGAGGTACTTTTATGGCCTCTCCAGTTGTTGCAGGTGTTTAGTGAGGTACATGCCAAATGGGGCATTGTACTCAATGATTGGCCTAATGAGGGAAGAGTAGAGGGTGACAATGACCTTTTTCTTCATGGATGTAAAACCCTTAGTAATGAGATGTGCCACATAGAAGGAGTTTCTGACCACAGTAGCAATGTGGCAGTCAAAAGAGAGGTTGGTGTCAACCTGTGTTCCCAGCTCTCTTATAATGCCTTCTGTGTTCAGTGGACTACCATCAATGTGATAATTCAAGGGAACTGTTTTTTTTTTCCCCAAGAAAGATGATAACACATCTTTTGGCATTGAGCTTAAGGTCATGGTTCTGACACCAGTTGTTGGTCTCAGTGAGGCCTTTCTATAGGATGTCAACATCACTCTGGGAGTTAATAATAGCTCCCAACTTGCAATTGTCTGTGAACTTTGTCAGCCAGAGTCCCTTTGTGTTGAGAAGTAGATGACAAACAGGAGAGGACCCAGGACTTAACCCTGTGGGACTCCACTCATGACTGGTCTGCAATCTGACTTGAAGTCAGCTACTTTCACACTGTGGGTTATATCTGTGAGACAGTTTGCAACCCACCTAGTGATATAAGGGTTGATGCCTAGCTTAGTGAGTTTTTCTATGATTCCTGAGTGGGAAATGGTATCAAAGGCCTTTGCAAGATCAAGGTAGGCTGTATGAATCACCTTGCATTTATCCACAGCTCTGATGACTGACTCAAAGAAGTCAACCAAGTTGAGAAGGCATGATCTACCCTTCACAAAACCAAACTGTGTAGGATCCAGAGTTTGGAGACTCCCTATATCCTTGTTTATTAGGTCCATGATGATGCGTTCCATTGCTTTGCATATCAAACTCATCAGGCTAATGGGGCGATAGTTCCCAGGGTCTGCAGTCGCTCCTCCTTTGTGGAGAGCAATGACTGTAGCAGTGAGCCAATTGGTAGGGACAAAGCCTGAGGTGAAGCTGGGATTGAACAGGCCACACAGATGAGGTGCCAGTTCACCCTGTAGTTCATGTAGAACACAGCCAGGGATATTGTCAGGTCCCATAGAACCTGTATTCCTAGCCTTGGACAGTCCTGTTTTAACCTGTGCAGCAGTGATACTGGGTGCCCAGCAACCTTCTGGAATTGTAATTGGTCCTTTTGGGGGGTAAAGTTGGCACTGAATCTGTCGGCTCAATATAGGAGGTACCATTGCGCAGAAGCTCAGAGCAAATCTGGGCATTGCTGTGGAGATTCTTTATATAACTATAGAAGGCCTTGTGGTTGTCTGCAATTCTGTTTTCAAAGCTAGCTTTAGAGGATTTGATGAGGGATTTTAACTTTTGCTGAGGCTGATAAGGAAGTTTTTCCTGTCTTGGGACTTTACCTTATTCCGCATCAGTTTCCTCCATCTGTTGTAGAGTTTGTTTATGGCAGGTGACCACCAGATTGGCTTCCTTTTTTTGGAGGAGAGCATCTTGGTTCTGTTGGGTATGGCGAGATCCATGCATTTGTGTATGTATTCATACAGTGCACTGGTGTATATTTGACAGTCATGCAACTATTCTCCATTTGCATGGGTGCCGTGAAGTTAGCCACCTGTGTTTTTAGGAGCTCAAAGTTAACTTTGGAGAAGTTTTTCATGGTGGTTACCTTTGTGTGTGTGTGTGTGTGTGTGTGGGGGGGGTATGGATTTCCAAGGTAATTAGTTTGTGCAAAAAATAACTGCAAAAAATGCTGAAAAACGACCACAGGTGGCAAGAAAAATCCAAGGAACAAAATATAATCCACAGAAACAAGTTTTAATTCATAAAAACAAGTAGTTACTACTTGTTTTTATGAATTAAAACTTGTCTCTGTGGATTATATTTTGTTCCTTGGATTTGTCTTGCCACCTGTTGTCATTTTTCAGCGATTAGTTTGTGATCATATCTAACCAGGGAGGAGTTGACTACTGGTGTAATGCAACAGTCGCCCATGTTAGTAATGACCAAGTCAAGGATGTTGCTACCTCTAGTAGGGGTAAGAATGAGCTGGTCCAGGGCATTGGAATTAATGAATTCTAGGAAATGTTGGGCAAGTGTATTGGTACATGAGTAGTTTTCCCAGTTAATGGAGGAGTAGTTGAAGTCACCCACTATAAGAGTGTTAGGTTGGACCCTAATATTCTCCAGGGTGCTTAGGAATGTAAAGTGTGAGTCTTTGGACATGGTTGGGGACCTGTAGCAGGCTAAGACCTGAATCGGTGTCTTACTCAATGTTAGCGCACCTGAAGTATCTCAGATGCATTATGTCAGCTGCCAGTCTGGAGGTGTGCACATCCTTTATGAATATGGAAACACCACCGCTTTTGAAGCTTTGGTCCAAGTTCTGGGGCTGAAAGGTGTGGAATGAGTTATAGTTTGGTAGTGCAGTGCTGCCTTGAACCAAGTTTCTGTTACAGCACAAATGTTGATGTTCTCCATTTTAAGGAGTGCTTCAAGCGAGTGCATTTTGAGATTTAGACTTCTAGCACTGAGCAGCATGACCCTCATATTGCATTGTTTGTAACTGTTATGGTGGTAATTTGGTCTTTGGAACACTGCCTATAAAGGCACTATAGAGGTGGCAAGAGCCTTGGCCAATATCCGAAAGCCCAGAGGTGACAGATGCAGGCCATTTCTGGCAAAGCATCAAGGTCTGTCAGTCATGTCATCCCAGGCAGACAGATACTGGATCTCCTTAGAATGACACCAGAAACTAAGCCAATTGTTGAAATCAATCATTTTCTACTTGTACTGTGGTATAATTCTGGGAGATGGTAGGATGCTTCTAAGGGCTAGGGTCATACCCGCCAGGGCTACATAATCCAAGAACTCCTCCATGTCTCTTTTCATGTAGTCCAAGGAGGTACATCTCAGGTCATTCACACCCACATGTACAATGACAGAATCAAATTTGTACCTGTTGTTGAGGGACCTGAGTGCATGCGTTATGTGGCGGATCTTTGTGCCTGACAGGCAGCTGACTGCTACTTTCTCCTTATTCAACCTAGTGAGTGGGATATCAGTGTGCCTCACTTTCGAGTCACCTATGACTAGTGTGTTGGGCATGCTGTTTTGCCTTAGGGGTCTTTGGTTGAGTGGCACACTGTTTAGGAGAGTTATGTGAATCGTGATTAGTGTTGTGTTGTGGTGGTCAAGTGCATTTCTGCCTTGGAGGTCTCTGCTGTTTGGGTAGATTTTTATTCAGAGGCTCCACAAAGGTGGGTGTGTGGTTTGTGTTTTTATGTGAATCAGTGCTGGTGTGTGTTCTGGAGGGTTATGTGTTCCATGTGGTGTGGTGCAAGTGTTGACCTTCTCTTGACCAGGTATTCTGGTCTTGGCTGGAGAGTGCATGGCTTCCAATTTGGATATATAACTGCATCACTCACAAGTCTGAGTGTTGGGAGATATTGAGGAGAGGGTTGTCAGTGTACATGAGGCAGTTGCTACATTGTCACAGGATGCCCAAGTTCACCAGTTTAATAGGAGAAAGTACAGGGAACTGACTTTTAGTTAAGTATGACTTAAAGAAATTCCAAAGATCACATCATAGTCACCTTACAAAATCAAAGTACTGTGCACAAGCAGAAGGCTTCAGTAGTATGCATTGTTTCAATAGTTTTGCAAGTGACACTGAGAACAAAAATACAAACAGACAGAGGTCAAAGCATGGGAAATTGTGTTATCCCTGAGCAGCAGCAACATGGGAGCTGATTACATCTAGAATATTAGCAAAGAAGGTATAAAGGTAAAGTTCCCTATGTGGAGGTTTATAGGTTGGGGCTTTGAGCTCAAAAGAAGGTCATAGTTCAATTCCAATACAAATCTATTGTGTTGTCTCTTATGTAGCAAATGCAAATCTGTTTCATGATTACAACAGGAAAACATGGGTTTCCTACTCTGCAAAATATTGTTAAAAACAAAAACGTCTGAGGACTTCATAGAAAAGTATTTTTTGGTTCTGCAAGCAAATGTGAACATTTACACGGAGGTGGGTCAGGGGTCGCATACCATAACAGACATACAGTCACATGCATCAGGGAGCGGCAGGACTCACACACCATAATACACACACGGTCACATGCATCGGAGGAGAGGCAGGGCTAGCACACCATAATACACACACAGTCACATGCATCAGAGGGAGGGGCAAGGTTTGCACATCATACTACACACACAGTCACATGCATCGAGGGAGGAGCAGGGCTCACACACCATCATACACACACGGTCACAAGCATCAGTAGGTGCTTCTTGTGACATAGTGAGGTACATACTATACTTTTTTCACTTTGGCCACCAAAGGGATTGTAACCTTGTAGAGAGAGATTCAAACTCCCCTATGGAAGAATCTGGAAAAATCACTGGGATGCCTTTAGCTTTTCCTGCAGTGGTGTTAGCACAGTATCTTCATAATCATGGGTACCAACCTCTTGTACCAGCATATAAATATCATAAATGTAGACTTCTCCACTGATAGGATAGCAGGATGTTTCACATTGCAGTGCCATCTGCAACTCATGCTTCACAAGTCAAGTCTTACACTATTAGGATCACCTGCCTTCCTCTTTTCTTTCTTTATTTTAATATTGCACTATACCGTTTACTTTCATGGTTCATCCTCTGTTGCCTTTCTTTGACATTATCAAGTTTTATAAAGACAAAGATTTTTTTTTTGCCTTGAAGTTGCAATCTCAGTTTTATGTTAAAAAGCGAAGTCACATAATAACCTACAAATGTATGTTGTCCACTCATAAAATCAAGTTAAACATGTAATTGCTTAACACAGCATAGCTTCTTCTGTACTGTTGTATAACATAACATAGTTTTTCATATATTGTAGAAATTAAGTTAGATTTTTTTTGTGTTATCCCTGACACTGAACTTAAATGTTTAGCCAGTTTATTTCATTTTACTATGAGGTATAGTATCATAGGAGATTACTAGGCTTATGGCTTAAGCACCATTACAAGCCTAGCCAATATAAACCAATATGTGGCCCCTAGGGGTGAAAGGATGACATGGGTTTGTGTCCATGCCTTGAGTATCTTACAGACTGTCCCTGTCCATAACAAAAATAGGTGCTACCCCAGGTTTGAATTTGCCCACAGCTGTTTGTTAATGTTCAGACCACACAATTATGATTACAAGAAACCAAAGCCATTAATGATAATTAGAAAGTCCGTGAATCCTGCAGTAAGTGCTGCTACAAAATGATAGCAGGACATACTGCAGTGCACGAGTGGTTCTAGTGTACTACAGACATTATCAGTGTGATATTAGCAACTGACCAAAGTCTATATAAAATGAATCTGTACTGAGTGAGTATAGCAGATAACAGCAATACAGGACAAGAGAAACTATCATTCGCTCATCTGCACAGTGAAGCTCAGACTAGCATCACTTCTTTCTAAATGGCTGCAACAGTCAAGTAAATAATCTTATTCAAAACGTCTGCTACAGTTTATCTCTACTTTTAGCAAAAAATAAATTTTACTAATGAATACTTAAAAAATAGCAATGAAAAAATAGTTACCTTCATTTTCAGATCGGAAGTACTTCTTGTAGTGTTTACTTCAAGGAAAATTGTTCAGAACTGCCTCTGACACCAAGTGGACAAGTGCAACACTTATACAGTTCTCAAAGGAAGCTTTCAGAGAAGATTTGAAATTCAGTGATGCAGAGACACATACACAAGTGTACTCATGTTCACACACACACAAACACACACACACACACACACACACACACACACACACACACACACACACACACACACACACACACACACACATACAAACACACACACACGCACACACTCACTTATCAATATATGTCTGGGGAATCAGGCAGACCCACATCAGCCATATCAGGGCTGGCTATCTGCCTACTCCTTACTTGTCTGTATAAACATGGGCTGAAGGAGGAACACTCTGCTTTTTCTCTTTACTGTCAGGGTTTTCTCAGTATTAGCTCATCTTTTCTTAAAGATATTAGGTAGGTCTACTGTATAAGACAGACTGTTTATCTGCAGTATTACAGAGAATGTCTTTATATGAAATCATAAAGCGCTATGTATACACAGGTTAACAAGAAGCATGAGATGTCCTACCTTTGTCAGCATATGCATATAGCCTATTGAAAATGTGAATCCCTTATACACATAACTCATCACCTAAAAACACAAGCACAGATCATCTCATCTGCAGCTACCGTTCAACATACTAGTAATTGCATCTGTTTATGTCGCAACCCTCTTCCACACTGATGTGAAGCAAAGAATGGTAATCTTCTTACTGCAGGTCTGAAAATGCCATCACCTTATGGCTTTGTGACACATCTCACTATGTGGGATAGTATCAATATACAAATGGCTAACGAGGGCCATAAGAACGTGTGTGTGTGTTTGTGTGTGTGTGTGTGTGCGCGCACGCGTGCATATGTGTGTGTGTGTGTGTGTGTGTGTGTGTGTGTGTGTGTGTGTGTGTGTGTGTGTGTGTGCATTAGTATGTCTGGCAGTTAGCACACAGGACTAAAGCTCTGAGTTGTTAATAAGCTATGTCTAGTGCCAGAGTTGCAGGGTATGAATCTTTCCACCCTTATTTGCCTACTGTATGACCTTGAGAAAGCCACTTAAATGGACAGTGCCCTGGGGCAACTGGAAATTTGTGATAGAGTGCTTAATGGTCTTCTTGACTGCATGCCTAGTAACTACCTATGAATCCATGCATGGTGCATTTGTGTGTGTGTGTGTGTCTGTGTGTGTGTGTGTGTGTGTGTGTGTGTGTGTGTGTGTGTGTGTGTGTGTGTGTGTGTGTGTGTGTGTGTGTGTGTGTGTGTGTGTGTGTGTGTTTATGTGTATGTAGAAATATAATTCAACTGTACTTTTAGTTCTGGCCTTGGTTGCATTATATGACTTGTGTCACTACTATGTTCTGCTTTGTTTGGATGTGACATTATATATACATTGACATAGTCACAAGAGCCATCTAATGCCAACAAGCAGTGTATCTATGTACGCATGTCTGTGTGTGTGTGTGTGTGTGTGTGTGTGTGTGTGTGTGTGTGTGTGTGTGTGTGTGTGTGTGTGTGTGTGTGTGTGTGTGAGAGAGACAGAGAGAGAGAGAGAGAGACAGAGAAAGAGAGACACAGAGACAGAGGGGTTCTGTCAACACCTGAGACTGGTGGCACTTTCTTTCTCTTTCTCTCATATCTGTCTTTCTACAGCTATGTGACTGCATGTATATATATTAACCTACATGCTGTGGAACAGTTGCTCTGCCCTCTTTCCTTTCACTGATCCTGTGGCAGATGGTAGTAGATCGTCAGCACCATCAGCAAGGTATTACAAACAGACAAGCACAAGCAGTGGCACAAATCTGTAAGCTGCTTGTTAAACAGCTCCAGTTTATGACATCATTAAGTTAAGCATCCTGTTCCATCACTCAGAATCACATTGTCAGGGATGGAGCTGAGCATAATTCATCTAACAGCCACGGAAAACAGTAATGCTAGGAAACAGACCAGTATTGCTTTTTCCTCTCATAATGGACAAACCAAAAAAAAAGCTACACTGACATTTAACTGCTTATTTCCCAGAGGTGGTGGTGGTGATGAAGCTGGGTGATTTAAATGCAATGTTTTTCTGAAACTAACAAGTATAACAACTGCACCAGTACAGACTATGTGTTACGATAAACCACTTGTTTGCTTTAAATATTGCCTGGTTCTTAGCAATACGTACAACAGACCACAGATTATTATGTTTATTTTTGGAGCATGTGTTGTTTCTTATGTTTTTAATAATTTATAACACCTAAAAATGATAAACAACTAATTCTCATATATATTGAATACCACTAAGCCCTAAATCCACAAATGTTTCCAAAACCTGTATACAAGTAAAGAGCTTAAGGGAATAATTAGCAAGCTCAAAAATGCTTATAAAATAGCCATTAAAATCAAAAACAACTGCAAATCCTTTCCTTTTTTAACTATGGAAGAAGTTAAGAACTAACACCCAAGAATGTTTGGTACTAATTCACAACAATACTGCATCATCTGACTCAAAGGAAATAGCCAATATCCTAGCTGACAACTTTTACTCAACACACAGTTATAGCTAACCCAGAAGTTCCACAGTCCTGGCTATCCCCTTTAATTATGATGGAACAAGGTCTTTCAGCCCAATCAAAAGCTAAGAAGACGTCATCAATGACCCTGACAACATACCAGGCTGCGTGAATCATCATCATCCTCTACCACCTTTGTCAATTTTCTATATAGGATTGTTGTGTCTCATCAACTGTTGCTACCTCTCTCGATTGAAAGCCAGTCTCCTACTATCCTTGACAGTCATGCCCAACTGTTGCAGGTTTTCTCTCACACAATCCATCCATCTCTTTGTTGGATGTCCCTGTTATCTCTTGCCTTCTTCCTGTCTTTACCAAATCATCTTCTGCTTTCCCGCACATGTGCCTGAACCACAGTAATCTATTCGCCTTGTCCTTCTCTGCAATTGAAGTTACTTTGGCTTCTGCTGTAATGTCATCATTGTCACTTTCAGGGCGTTAACGTAATGGTTAAGGTGCTTACCTCAAAAAGACAATGTACAGGGTTTGATTCTTGTCTTTCAAATGTTAACATGTTCAGTCCATATAACATCTGTGACACAAATGTCATTATGTGGTCGCCATCAAATCCTAATATGTGGTACCTCATTTGCACTCTATAATGAATAAGCAGATAGAAAGTGGTCGTATCCACTCAGTGACTTTCATTATGTTCTTTAATACTGTGAACTAGTTCTGTTAAAAAGTGAGGGAGGGGAAAATAAATATTAATTTAGACAACTTTGGGGAAAGTGTGTTTCACATCTTTATTGACCATTTTACTTGTTTTATCTCTCCATGCCATTTTTCATAGTGTAATAAAATAAAGGGGGGCGCTCTTCCAAAAGCAATACTTTTGAATACAGGCATAAAACAATGCTGTCCATCAGGAATATTCCAGTCTGTGATATGATTCAGAACACCTAGATGAGAAGGTGTGCAGAATCATAAGATTCACAATTCTGAAGCTGTTGCTAATTGGAATTGGATAGAGATGGTAACAGGAATGGAAATATTTATTCATCAACATCATTCAGAACATCTGCGTTTTCTACTGCTGGATTTCTTTTATAGTATTTTTAATATAATGTAGAAAACTTTGAAACTAAAAGGGTTGTATTCCAAGATGGCTATCACAATAGCACAATGGTCTGGGAACAACACAAAACTTGGCCCACCCTAAGCTTGCACTCAAAAGTGCAAACAGCAAATTACAATTTGATTTAGAAAGAAGCTTACTTTAGGTATGGAGGTACATTATACACTAACTTTCAAGGACTTGCATACTGGATAAGAGGTATCTCAAGCATCATAAGAACTGCCTCATTTTCAGAGCAAATTCACTATGTTTTCACACATCCTTAAATACCTATGAATAGTACAAGTATATACCCAGAGTAGTGAGGCTGAAGGCTCAGCAGACATTTCCATCCTGTAAACAAAACACACACCTGTCAGCATACACACACATACACCTAACACCAACATGTCAGCAGTCTGTGAAGACTGTACCTATTACAGCCTTACCTACAACTAAAAAACACCATAAGCTGAATAAAATTACAACCTTGCACACATAACACATTAAACAGACCTCTGACAACAGTAAATAAAACTTGCAAAGTCAACATATATCAGCAATGGAGACAGTCAATGGCAACCAAACACTTGATGTTAAATATGTACCAAGACAGACTTTTAAAAACTCATAAGGCAAATATTGTGACTTTGCAACTCCAAAAGCATCTTAGTCATTGATAACTGTTGTGCATAAAACTGACATATGGCTTAATGGACTTTGTATAAAGCTGGTGACAGGGTCATTACAGCCTGAGACCAAATTTAGAGACATCTAAAGTAGGATGAAAAGGATAAAGGCTAATTATGTCATATATATTGTAACATGTCTATTGTTGTAAGAAAGTTCTATATTGCACAGCATATAGAAAAAGGGACTGTGTCTAAATCTAGAAATGGCATTGCCCTCCTTCACTCAGCATTCATTAGGCCAGTCATTGAATATAATGCCTCCTTCAGCATGTTTCTATCCAGACATGCAACTGAAACACCCACAAATATGTCTTACTAAAAAGATATGAGGTTTAAACAACATGTTTTACATGAACCAAATCAAAGCCCTGTCATTTACATGCTATCTTACAGGGTGCAAAGAGGTGACCTGTGTTTGGCATACAAGGCATCCTCCAACGCATTACTGATATATTTACTATACACCAACAAGTCAAATATCATCAGAAACACTTAGACTAGGGATCTAAACCTCTTCTGCAGCATCAACAGAATGGCTTGGAAGGACAGGCATATCTTTCAGAAGATAACACTACTGTGGAACAGATTCTCCATCCATATAAAACAAAGTTCCTCACTGTCCATATTCAAGCACATCTTTGAACTATGGATGGGAAACAGAAAATTTACCCCAGTATTGTTCCCCTGTACTGCTAATGGGCATATGCAGCTCCTAAATGCTTTATCCCATGCATGGGTCCCCTCAAATTAAATATAGTATGATTCTAGTTATTTGCATTAGGGGTAATACATAATTATTGACCATAGGATGGGTAAAGCTAATCTATAACCAAATGGCATAGGTCATTTTAAAAACAAAAAGAAAATTGGCAAAGCTTATAATGGCCCACAAGGGCAGCTAACTTAATGCTTACCTATAAACCTATGAACCTGCAATAAAGTAAAGAACCTGAGAAGGATCTCTCTCATTTCATATTCAACAGTATATGGTGGAGTTAATGAACATCAAGTAAGCAAAAAACACATTTGTATAGCAAAATCATACAGTCAACTATAAAGCATGTAAATGTCATCACAGAATACTGGCACTCAATCAGTAGCTAAGTGCACAGTGTCCCAGATATAAATGTCATGAAAAATGTTGGTGCTCAGTCAGTGGCTAAGTGCATAGTGTCCCAGACGTAAATGTCATGAAAAATGTTGGTGCTCAGTCAGTGGCTAAGTGCACAGTGTCACAGATGTAAATGTCGTCAAAATGTTAGTGCTCAGTCAGTGGCTAAGTGCATAGTGTCCCAGACGTAAATGTCATGAAAAATGTTGGTGCTCAGTCAGTGGCTAAGTGCACAGTGTCACAGATGTAAATGTCATGTCAAAATGTTGGTGCTCAGTCAGTGGCTAAGTGCATAGTGTCCCAGATGTAAATGTCATGTCAAAATGTTGGCACTCAGTCAGTGGCTAAGTGCATAGTGTCCCAGATGTAAATGTCATGACAAAATGTTGGCCCTTTGAGTGCACAGTGTCACAGATGTAAAAGTTATGTCAAAATGTAGGCGCTCAGTCAGTGGCTGAGTGAATAGTATCCCAGACGTAAATGTCATAACAAAATGTTGGCACTCAATCAGTGGCTAACTGCACAGTGTCCCAGACATAAATGTCATGACAAAATGTTGGCACTCTGAGTGCATAGTGTCCCAGATGCAAATACCATGACAAAATGTTGGCACTCAGTCAGTGGCTGAGTGCATTGTGTCCCATATGTAAATGTCATGACAAAATGTTGGCATTCAATCAGTGGCTGAGTGCATAGTAGTCTAGATGTAAATGTCATGACAAAATGTTGGCACTCAATCAGTGGTTATGTGCGTAGTGTCCCAGACGTAAAAGTCATGACAAAATGTTGGCACTCAGTCAGTGGCTAAGTGCATAGTGCCCCAGATGTGAATGTCATGACAAAATGTTGGCACTCAGTCAGTGGCTATGTGCATAGTGTCCCATTCAGGGGATTAGGTCTAGTGCCTGTTAACCTGGAGTGTGATTTGCAAATCCTTTGGAAGCTTTGCCTCTAATGGACTTCACTTCTTTTCCTGAGAAATACAAGTACTGTGCATAAAACTGTCCATCCCCATATTGGACTCTTTTTGGAATTTTTTTAATTCCAAGACAAAAAGAAAAGAAAACACACAGGTTACAAAAAAATCAGAGAATGTGACTTTACCAAATACTAGAAGCCTCAACAACAATATGGGCCATTTTGAAACATTTCTCTGCTTGTAGGATGTAGATATCTGCATATTACTAGAAGATGGTTAATATATCCAAAATGCATATAATATATATTCAAGGGTTTACCTCCTTTTATTGTGGCAGATCCAGTGGAATAAGTGGTAACATCGCTATGCTTGCAAAAGAAAACTTAAGAGCCAAAAGGCAAGAAATCAACACAGGACTAGAAATTACTCATATAATAATTAACATCAGTGCACTAAATATATTACAAGAGCCAACTGTATATCACACGGCATGAGGATTACCTGACTAAACTCTAGGGTGGAAAAAGTTAAGGAAATTGCAGTTCTTGTGGGGATTTTAAATATCCAGACTTTGAATGTGTAAACAACTTGATATCATATAAATATGCTCAACTGTTAATTAGCCGTGCTAGTCTAAACAGCTCGGAACAGATACTACCAAATCAAACTAAGGACAGAAATATCTTAGTTAAACTAACAAACCTTTGATATTTCTGCTCCACATCCATACTTATACCTCCTGCTGTTAATACAGATCATGATACAGTCAGCTTCAATCTAAGGACAAACTCAAACTAATTTGTAACTATATTATCCTTCCCAGACTTCAGGAATGGGCTCTGGATGCAATTTATTACACACTTATGAAAACAGACTGATATACTATCATCAGTGACCTATATAAATGTGTGCAATATACTGACAATGGACTATTTGGTATTATTAAGTTTATTGAGTACATAACAGTAAGACAAAACTACACACTTCTTTAAGAAGGTTACCAAAGCAGTGGATGAGGGCAAAATGGATAATACTGCCTACCTTGACCTGGCCAAGGCATTTGACACAATACCCCACTCCGGCACTATTGACAAACTCAAGAGGTTAGGTATAAACCTGTATGTCACCCGGTGGATAGCCAACTGAATCACAGACAGGACCCAGGAAGTTAGAAATGGGGAGTCCACTTCTACATAGAGGCCAGTCACAAGTGGAATACCTCAGAGATCGATCTTTGGAGCGCTCCTTTTTGGCATTTACTGCTCTGAAGTCAACACCAATGTTAACGGTCTCTGGCTGAATACATTTTCAGATGATTGCAAAGTAGGAGCTGTCATTGAATCCCACACTGACACAAATGTTCTCCAGGAAGGGCTGACACAGACAAACAACTGGTATCAGAGGTGTGGACTAAAACAAAATGCCAAGAAGTGCATAATAGTATCCTTCGGGAAGTCATCCACCCCTGGTAACTATCATATTGAGAACACACCTCTTAGAGTTGACACAGTAATCAGGGACTTAGGGACACACATAGATAGTAAGCTAGTCTTTAACCATCATGTGTCGACAGCAGTGAGGAAATCATTCTATGTTGTGCAACTTATAAACAAAGGTATGGCATCCAGGTCCAAGGAAGTCATTGTTTCACTGTATTTGGCATTCATCAGACCTATCATTGAGTACAATGCCCCTTTGGTATGTACCTAACCAGACATATCCAACAAATGGAACGTCCACAAAGGTTTCTCACTAAACATAAGTAAAATGCCCTATGCAGACCGCCTCAAGGTCCTATCCCTGTATTCTGTCTCCTACATGCTTTTGAGGGGAGTTCTATGCCTGGCATACAGGGCATTGTCAGACTCCACTCTGATGGACCTCCTGCATATCCAAAAAACAAATAGCACTAGAATTACCCATGCTAAAGACTTAAACCTTGCCTGTGATACAAATAGGACCTGCTGGAGAGGCAGGTATGTATCCTAGAGACTACCCCATCTCTGGAACAGGCTCCCCATCCATGAGTTCCTCCCTAACCCAACTCAAGTGTAACTTGGACAAATAGATGGGGAATAGGAAGTTCATCCCTGTATTGGCACCTATGTCTTTAATGGACACAGGTACACTGTAAATGGTACATGTCCTAGGCCCCTGCTTGTAAATCTTTCATCTCCTAAGCCCCTGCTTTCACTTGTCAAGGGTACCAGAACTTGTTAGAGATATGCAATGCATGGTAAGCTTAAAAAGGCCCTTGTGGTCATTAGCCTAGTAAACACCTATGGACCTTTGAACCTATGAACAACCGAAAAAAAATAGGTGGACTGACAACATCAATAGAATAAACAACAAAAAAGAGGCACTACCAAATTTTCAAAAAGTTATCCTAGTCATAAAACACACCTAAATTAAATAAGTCACAAACATGACTTACTTTTCTTATCAGCTCTTCTAGATTTACCTATAGAATTAGCTTGTTCTCAAAGGCTGAAGAATTCTGTAATTATTCTTTAAGTATGTTAAAAAAACTGAAAGGGGAGAGCTGTGAACGTAACATATTATCAATAAACAATGACATTGTTACTCAACCACGGTATGCAGCAACCAGGTTTACAGA